>NC_037688.1:12601231-12812352 GCF_003255815.1 Theropithecus gelada | reverse complement strand
GGGGGGGGGTGGTATGTGTGTGTGTGTGGGGGGGGGTGGTGTGTGTGTGTGTGTGGGGGGGTGGCATGTGTGTGTGTGTGTATGATTTTTAAAATGATATGTATTACATATATATTGCAGAATACTGAATACTTTTAGATATTTATATATACTTCGCTTTCTTTCCTTAACTCAGTGTCAAGGAGATTTCTCCAGCTAGGTTCAGTGGCTCACACCTGTAATCCCAGCACTTTGGGAGGCCAAGGTGGGTGGATCCCCTGAGGTGAGGACATCGAGAAGAGCCTGGCCCACATGGTGAAACCCCATCTCTACTAAAACTACAAAAATTAGCTGAGTGTAGTGGCGCAGGCCTGTAATCCCAGCTACTTGGGAGGCTGAGGCAGGAGAATCACTTGAACCTGGGAGGTGGAGGTTGCAGAGAGCCAAGATCGCGCCATTGCACTCCAGCCTGGGTGACAGAGCAAGACTCCGTGTGAAAAAAAAAAAAAAAATTCTTAGTGCATCTAGACTCAAGGAACAGTGCTCTAACAGTGGAATTTTAGAATATTCATGACCTTAGGGAAGAGATTCATGGAGGAAACAAAATCCTCCAGGAGTTGTACCTCAAATCCTTCCATGTGGTTCTTGACTCTGGTTATGACTTTTAAAGGTTTCGTCCAAAATTCACTGAGTAACCCTGGAAAGTCCCTCCTCTCTGGCCTCAGTTTTCCCATCTGTTAAATGGGTACTGGACAAAGTTATCCCTAAGTCCTTCTGAAGCAAGACATTGTAGGGCTTCAGGGTACGAGTTGGTTTCAGCCTTGCTCGGGACTGAGAACTTCAGGGTTCCAGGTTTCTTTTGCAGCCCAGGCGCTGCCCGTCCCCGTTCCACACAGCCTCTCAGGAGGCGTGGAGGGTCTGGTGACAAGGCCAGAGCAGGAATGAGGCAAATGTCCTGGGACTGCCTGAACCGAACCCGGGGCATTTGGAGACGCCAGGCGGGCGGCCTCGGTTTGTGTTGGACGCCTCACAGCCCGCCCATGGTAATCGAACCGGCTTTTGTTTGTTTTTCTAAATAGGAAGACAGAAGCTCAGGGCTGCCTGGGATGGCTCCACAAACAGCCCCGTGGCCAGAGTAGGCAGCCGGGGACTGAGCTGGGCAGCCAGGGGCCGCAGGGATTGAGGAGGGGCATCTGGAGGCCAGGCTAACTAAGCCTGTGAGGGGACCGGCCTGGTGGGCAGGCAGGGCTGGGGAGAGTGGGTCCGTCATGTCAGGTGTCCCTTGCACAAGTGGGAGGGCAGTAAGGCAGAGACTGGACTGGCCCAGGGCAGGGCCTAGAGTGGACCTCCCTCCCTCAGCCCTGGCTCTGCCCTGCAGCCTCCCACCTCACCCCAGGATGTGCAGGACTGGGCCGATCTCCTGTGAGCTGCCTCTTTCTTGCCTATCAATAGCAAACCAGTGTCAAATGGTCCATTGATGTCTCTCTTCTGCTGCAGAGGGGACCGTGGCCAATGAATTGGGGCCTTCCCTGGTCAGCCAAGGGAGTGGAGTTGGGGCTTGTTCCTCAGAGGCTGGGGGAGCGCAGATGCTGAGAAGGTATCCACAGGCCTTCTTGGCCCTGGGGTTCTCAAGGTCTGGTTTCCTCTCCATCTCAGGGCATCCCGGAAGAGAGGGGAGGCAGTGGTGGTACCCTCAGACTTAGAGGAATCTTTGTTCTTTTGTGAAAAAAAGAGTTATAGACAGACATATATATAGCTATAGATGATATAGGTACAGGGTTAAACTATTTGAAAGAACCACTCTAATAAATCAAAAATAGTCTAATATCAATTTTATGCGGTTCAATCCAACAACAGTAGTTACAAAGGTATAAATGTAATGATGACATAGATATAAACATACACACATATACACAGACACATAAATATGTCTGCCTATGTTTAAATGATATGAAAGTCATTAAATTTATCTGTTTTTCTGAACTGGCCCAGACAAATCTCATTTTTTCCCTGCCCTCTGTGCCTGACCCCGCAAACACTAAACACTTTGATGTGGTCTCAGCGCTCACTTCAACAGTGATCAGCCCTCCAGGGGTTGCTGGCTAGGACTGAACCTCATTCACCTGTTGCCAGGCCAGACAGCAAAAAGAGAGCTTTGGCATCAGGAAAATCTGAAGCCGAATCCCTGCTCCCCGCCGACCCCCCGCTCCCTGGCTTGAAACTTACTATTGGTGTGATCTTGGCTAAGATGTCAACTCCTGGAGCCTTGTCTGTGAATAGGAGGCTAAAAGCAAGACCTCCTTGGTTTTGCCTTTGTGGAGATGCAATAAAATAATATACGCCAGGACCTGACACACTGATACACAAAACAGCCTTAACAAGTTGGTGTTCCTCACCTCTGTTTTTCTTACTTGGTCTTTCTGGGTTACCAGGAGAAAAAAAAAAACTGCTTTGGCCATGGTGCATGGAGAAGACAGAAAGCATTTTTTATGTAACTTGTTTTAATTACAAAAGTAATCCAAGTTTATGATATACAATTCAGAGAAGTAAAATAAAAGAAGAAAGTAAAATCTCTCTAATCCTACAACCTGAGACTACCAGTGTTAGTATTTTATGTTAAGAAGAAGTCTTTCATTTACAATTTGCAAGTAGAGAAAACCTGGCTCAAACCAGTTTAAGACAAAAAGGAATTTTTGAGGTCCTGTGACTAAAATGTTCAGAAGAAGTTTGTCAGACATCAGGCACAGATGGCCCAGGCATTAGATGATGTCGTTGTGGGATCTACTGTTTTCCATCTTTACATCGGCTTTCCTCTGTGTGGCTCAACCTTTGGCAGGAATGATGGCCACCAGCAAGTCCAGGCAGACCTTATGTACAGCAATAGAAAGAGAGCATCTCTGTCTCCATTGCTCTTGCAGAAGTCCCAGAATTCCATTTGGTTGGCCCAGACCAGGTCATGTGCCCACTCCTGAATCAATCACTGTGATTCTGTTGAGTCAAGCCTGCGTCACATGTTCCTGCTGGGGCTTGGGGATAAAGTCAGTCCCACCTGAATACATGGCCTAAATGAGGAGGTGGGTCAGTTTCCCAAAGGAAATTGGGATGCTCTTTTCAACACAAGGGTGCACAGATGATGGGCAGGCAAAACAACTCATGTTCACCACACATTTGAATATAATCATATACAAATATATTTTTTCCCAAAATATGTGGATAAAAGTATTGGGTAGCTTGGAGAGGCATAGATACCAGTCACCTATCCAAATACCACTTCTATGGGTCTTTTTCAAGGCCGCACCCTGAGATTCTCCTACAGATGCTCTTTGCCTTTATGCCCTTATTATATAAGTCTGAAAATCAGACTTCCCAACAGACATATCTCCTATAAAGAGAACCAAGGTGACTGCTGACCCTGACAAGGCAGAAGTATCAGAAAAGTGACACTGGGCCTCACAGGCTTTGAAAAGAAAAATGGCGTCAAGTTCCATATGCCACTCAAACACAAGGCAATTACTGCAACCATCAAGAGATCAGGGCTCCACTTCTGCCTCTTCTCTGACTTCCCATCTCCTGTGCCCAGTGGATCCATCTGTAAAGGAAGCATTCTAATCAGTAGCCAACACTTACTGGATCCCATCACCCAGTCTCCTGAAATCAGCACCCTTATTTCCTTTTGGAGAATTGTCTCTCTCCCTCAAAGGGGTAGTTGGGTGGAATGATGAATTCAGGTGTTTGCTATGCTATGTGGAATCCAACAGGACAGGATTAGTCCTCTCCCCTCCACTCTGCAGCCAGAGAACAGGTGTGTGACCTAGGCAGACCTAGTCATGAGGACTTTGTTCATGGAACCAATGATGCAATGGATGAAGACCTGGGTAGACTTTCCTCACCCTCGGTGGTCTAACTCATAACCAGGCCACTCCTACTACGACACCATGCTTGTGGTTGCTGTTCCCTGGGTGTCCAGAACATCCCTGCCATATCTATGCTTGAGATTCCTTGATATCCTGCCAATAAATGTCTCAATGCTTATCTGTTTCTGTTGCTTACAACCAAAGGACCTAACCAACTTGTGCTCTAAGGGCTCTTTCAATTCTGCAATTGTCTGAGAGGATAGCTGTGACTGAGACCACTTCTGAACACTCATATCCATGTTCTCCCCTTCTTCCCTGGGCACACCACAAGATTGTATTTCTCAGGCTCACTTGCAGCTAGGCAAGACCATGTGACTAAATTCTGGCCATTGGAATGTGGGCATTAAGTGATGTGTGTCACTTTCAGGGTTGGTCCATAGAACCTCAATGCAATTCTCCCTGGAGTGGACTCAGGTCCTGCAGGAGGGCAGAGCCACGTGCTAGGAGGAGCCTGCAATGAATGCTTGTGCTGAGCACAGGACCATCCTCATCTCCAACCCTGTCACCATTTCAGATCTCATGGGTGAGAAACAGAGCTGCATTGTCTTAAGGCACAGAGACTTTGAGGTTTACTTGTTATAGCAGCTGACATGGTGTGCCCTAACTCATACAATAATGCTCCAGAAAGGGCTCTATGCCTTCAAATTGGCAAAGAAGACATCATCAAAGCCAAGAAGTGAACATCAGCTACTGTTTGCCTTGTCAGCCAGAGCAGTAAGTTTCCCCAGACCATGGGCCAGGCCATGTCTCCTGTAATGCAGAAGAGGTTTGATCAGCAAAGAGCCTCAGCCTGAGGCAGGCCACTCTGCAACGACTGCTCCTTTATTGCTCCTTCAAGTAGAACCTCCAATTACATGAAGAGTGAAGTTTCATCAGGGACCTTGGGATTTTGAAGTGACTTTCGGATGTTCTGGAGTCTTCCCTTCAGAGTTCACTGGGCTGGGCTCCTTTTCCCAGAGCACTTTGGGAAGATCTTTCCCTGAGTAGATGAGCAGATGTTGATTTGCATATATGCATGTTTCTGGCCTCTAATGAGATTAGGAGGTGCATTTTTAATCAAAGCCTCCAGCGAGGCTGGGTCCTGGGAGGCAGACTCAAGGTGGGAAGAGGAAATGTCACAGCAAAGAGGGTGCAGGCCTGGGAGAAGGAAACTCTCAGAGCTGAGCTTTGTTTATAAAATCGGAGATGGCTTGGTGCACCTCTGTGGCTGGGAAACAGGGATGAAAATTGAGGCAGGCACTCATCCAGTGCCGTGTACTCACTGTCTATAAAACTTTGGACAAGTCTTGTCTTTCCCTGTGGCTCAGTTTCCTGTATGAAATGGAGGGTTGGGGTGATGCCCCTGGACCTCTTAACTTTCCCAGGTTATTTTGAGATTTTTTAAAAGTGTCATGGACACGATATTCTTTGCGAATATCCTGCTTGATTATCCAGGTGGGAGAAATTCTCTCCTGACAGTTGTAAGCAGGCGAGCCCACCCACCCAGGGCCCCTGTTGCTGAAGAAGGGTCAAGGGGTTTGTCCCAGAAGAATGTAGCCTTTTTGCACCAAGACGCCTTGCTTGGAGTCAATTGTAGGGTAGAAACTCTCCAGCAATCCTTCTGGTGAACGAAAGATAATCTCCTTTTATTGGAAGACAATGTTGAGGAATTATTCCAAGGTGAAATCTGGATTCCTCGAGTTATCTAATTCACAGAGTGAAATACCCTAAAGTCTTTAGAAAGGATAACCTGAATCTGCAAGTATTCCTTAAAAACACATCAAGAACCTTTGCCCTGGCTGTCCCCTCGGTTTGGAAAGCTCTTCCTCCAGAGTTAACTCCCCGCTTTTATTCATGTCTCTGCTGAAATGTCACCTCCTCAGAATGGCCCTCCCTGACCATCCGGGCTACAATACCTCTTTTGTCTCACTCTTTTATTTTTAACACAGAGCATTTAATGTCAGCACTATTGATATTTTCTGCCAGATAATTTTTTCTTGCAGGATCCTATCCTGTGCATTGCAGGATGTTCAACAGCATCTCTGATATCTAGCCACAAGATGCGAGTAGCACCCACCCATGAAAGGCTATGACAATCAAAAATGTCCCCAGACATTGTCAAATGTGCCCCTAGGAAGTAGAATCCGTACTCTTCCTGGTTCAGAACCTCTGGTCCAACACGTTTCTTCCTTTCTTTCTTTCTTTCTTTCCTTTTTTTTTTTGAGACAAGGTCTTGCTCTGCAGCCCAGGCTGGAGTGCAGTGGCATGATCTCAGCTCACTGCAACCTCCATGCCCTGGGCTCAAGTGATCCTCCTACCTCAGCCTCCCAAGTAGCTGGGACTACAGGCATACATCATTACACCTGACTAATTTTTGTGTTTTTAGTAAAGATGAGGTTTTGCCATGTTGCCTAGGCTGTTCTCAAACTCCTGGGCTAAAGTGATCTGTCCGCCTTGACTTCCCAAAGTGCTGGGATTACAGACCCAAGTCACCACATCCGGCCCTGTTTGTTTTGTTGTTGTTTTATATAGGACTTGGTGCCAGCTGAAATACATTTTCCATGTTTTTCTGATCATTTGTTTCTCAGCCTTCTCCCCAACTGGAACATGGGGTCCATTCAGGCAGGGATTCTGTCTGCCTTGCTTACCAGGTTACCCCTAGGCCTGGAATAGCACCTGACAGGCCTAGAAGCCCAACAAATGCTTGTTGAATAAACACAGGAGTAAGGAGAAGAAGGAGCAGCTTCAGCAATCATATATGGCATGATCCTGTTACTGTCGGTGTGCATCTGTGTGTAAAAGATGCGGAGGGGCATATTCCTGTGGCAGCTGGTGCAAAAGCCTCTTAGGAAGAGGCCCATGCTCTTCTGCCTGAAGAGCATCGTTTTTCACAAGTCCACTCTAAGCAGGGCATCCCCGTGGCCTATTGAGGTCAGCTCCCTGTTGGCCTTCTTAACAGGGCTGAAACTACTCTGCAGGAGACAAAGATCAGAACCCTCTGCTCGTTACCACCACACTCAGAATAAAAGCCAGTATGTGCGCGGTGGACTGTAGAGACCCTATCAGACTCACACTAGAATGCCTTTCCGGCCTTCATCTCCTTTATTCTGCCCCCTTTAAACTCATTCTGACCCACTGGCCTTCTTAATGTTCTTTGAACACTCTGAGTAGCTCCTGCCTCAGGGCCTTTGCACTTGCCATTGTCTCTTGCTGGACACTCTTTCTATTTTTTATTTTACTTTAAGTTCTGGGATACATGTGCAGAACATGCAGGTTTGTTACATAGGTATAAGTGTGCCATGGTGGTTTGCTGCACCTATCAACCCATCATCTAGGTTTTAAGCCCAACATGCATTAGGTATTTGTCCTAATGCTCTCTCTCCCCTTGCCTGCCATCCCCTGACAGGCCCCAATGTGTGATGTTCCCTATCCTGTGTCCATGTGTTCTGATTGTTTAGCTCCCACTTACGAGTGAGAACATGTGGTGTTTGGTTTTCTATTCCTGTGTTAGTTTGCTGAGAATGTTGGTTTCCAGCTTCATCCACATCCCTGTAAAGGACATGAATTCATTCTTTTATATGGCTGCATAGTATTCCATGGTGTATATGTGCCACATTTTCTTTATCCAATCTGTCATTGATGGGCATTTGGGTTGGTTCCAACTCTTTGCTTGGAACACTTTTTTTTTTTTTTTGAGACCGAGTTTCACTCTTGTTGCCCAGGCTGGAGTGCAATGGTGCAATCTCGGCTCACCACAACTTCCACCTCCTGGATTCAAGTGATTCTCCTGCCTCAGCCTCCCTAATAGCTGGGATTATAGGCTTGCACCACCATGCCCAGCTAATTTTTTTGTATTTTTAGTAGAGACGGGGTTTCTCCTTGTTGGTCAGGCTGGTCTCTAACTCCTGACTTCAGGTGATCTGTCCACCTCAGCCTCCTGAAGTGCTGGGATTACAGGCATGAGCCACTGCACCTGGCCAGAACACTTAATACCCGCTGTTTTCATGGCTTCAACCCTCCCCATCTCCTCTAGGTGTCTACTCAAAAGTCACCTCTTTAGGGAGGACTTTCCCGACCACCCCGTTTATTTAGTGTTAGAGTATGTCTGTCTCCCCCATGATAATGGCAGCCCTTGAGGGCAGGGGCTTCTGTTCTCTTGCTGTTCCTCCAGCACCTAGATAATTGTTTGGAACATTCTTGGTGTGTGTGCACAGAGAGAGCATGTGTGTGACTTATTTAACACAGTGATGCCAGGCCTAAAACCACACCTGAAACATAATGGGTGTTTTGAGTGGATTCCCCAACGTCCACCCTGAGACGGAGTTGGGTGAAAGTGATTGAGTAGACAGCATTTTCAGAAACCACGCACAGGGGATGGCAGAGTGGAATGAGGAAGGGAAGAAGGCCAAGAGATGGTGCGTATCATGCAAGGTCCTGTGGAAGGTTCCTTGGGCTGGAGACAGTGTAGGTCACACATCAGAACTGTCCCAGTAAGGGGCAGGGGAGGTGAAGTTTTTTTTGTTTTTGTTTTTGTTTTTTTGTTTTTTTGGTTTTTTTTTTGAGGTGGAGTCTCGCTGCATTGCGGAGGCTGGAGTGCAGTGGCATGATCTCGGCTCACTGCAACCTCCGCCTCCTGGGTGCAAGTGATTCTCCTGCCTCAGCCTCCTGAGTACCTGGGATTACAGGCACACACCACCACACCTGGCTAATTTTCGTATTTTTAGTGGAGACAGGGTTTCATCATGTTGGTCAGGTTGGTCTCAAACTCCTGACCTCAGGTGATCCGCCCGTCTTAGCCTCCCAAATGCTGGGATTACAGGCACGAGTCACCGCGCCTGGCCGGCAGGTGAAGTTTTCACACCTTGTCCCCATCAGTCTGCTCTAGAAGGCTGTACATGCCCAGGCACTTCCTGCTCTCCGTGCATTCAGACGAAGCACTGAAACCCAAGGGCAGCACGCCAATAAAAGGATGCAGGTGCCGGCTGCTGGGAGAGATGGTGCATCCAGAGCTGGGATATGATGAGCCTCAAGATGCAAAAAGGATCTGGGGGTTTGTTCATGGAGTCCGGACAGTGTCTGCCACAGCAGGGGGGGTCCATATTTGTTGAATGAATCCTCTGACTTTGCTCGATTGCAACTGAAACATTCTTGTAGCTAAAGAAGTGACCTCATTCCATGCTTCCACTACTCACACTTCTCACTGAAATGAGGACACCGGGACCCACTCCCAGGGTTTGGGCAGGGTTACACGGGTGGCCATATGCACTCACATCCCACTCCCTAAAGTTCAGGCAGAGGTGCCCCAGCCCAAGGCTGAGTGTGTTCCCTGGTTCATGTGCTGTGGACCCTGAGGTTGAGCCCACAAAGACGCTGTCCCCAGAGCATTGTCCCTGGGGCAGGCCTCACGCTCATCTGCTCCCTCTGCTGAAACTCAAGTCAGTTTCTGACTTGCCCTCTCACATCTCCATGCCTTTGCAGAGGCCATGCACTATGCCTGTAATGCCCTCCTTTCTCTTCTTTGCCTTGAAATCCAAGTTTTTCCTTCATGAGCAGTTCAAATGTAACTTCTCAAGTGAGTAAAACCTCCCCAACTGCCTTTTCCCTGGCATCTTCTAACAAACACCCAGGAGAGAACCCCCATCACACCTCAACACCAGCGCCCCCGCCTGTGCACACAGTCCTGCTCTGGTTGGTTTCCCTGTTAGGCAGCAGCTGTAGCTCTGTCTCTCCGGTAGCCCAGTGCCTGCTGGGTGTCTGGCTTCCAGATGTGTGACATGTGCTTAATCAATGAACTGACCAACTGACCCACCAAAGAGGAAGAGGAAGGACAGAAGCTACTTAAACCTGAATCCTTCTTCATGGCATCTTCCCCCATCCCACACGGACCTGGGACTGAGCATTCAGAGATGGCTCTGACTTTTGAGGTTACCAACGGGGACCCTCCTTCTGAGGTTTCCTTTCCTTGCAGTGCTCTGCCATGGCCTTGGGGACTTCTCTCCATGTCATTTCCTGCCCCAGAAACTTCTGGAGCCTGGTCAGACTCTGGTGCCCCAAGAGTTAACTGCCTCAACCTCAGCTCAAACTGCTTATTGTCAAATGGATTTCTTGAGCCAGCCAGGATGCTGGGGAGCCCGGGCCGAACTGGGTCGAGCGGAGGTTTATTTTTCTGCTGACTACCATCTCCCAGTTGAGTATCTTTCCCAGGACAGATCTCCAGCCCCGTTTTCCCTGGCTCTCTCTCCCCATATAAAAACAACTTTATCTCTAAAGAGCAAATAACACCCAGGGCTCATAACAGATGCCAAGAACTGTTTCTGTTTTGATTTTTGAAAATAAAAATTCAACTGTGTTCAATAAAATTCAGAAGCCGCTTCCCTCTGTGGAAATTAAAGGAATCCAAGACGCCCGAGAAGCCACCGACCTTCCTAATTAAAGCTGCAGCAACGGCGGGAATCCGCTTTCTACAACCAGCCTGCTCTTGCTGAGCCGAGAACAAAGCCGGCCCCCATCAATATTTCATTCTCTCTTTTCTTCCACGATAACAATGCCGTGTGTTCTGAGTGTGCCCCCCAAAAAGACATGCAGAGCTATGTTAATTAGGGTTTAAATAATTGACGCCCCAGATCTCACTGTGTTTCCGGAAGTGTGCAGGGTGGGTTGTTGGCACTGCTCATAATTGCAACTGTTCATGGTCACAGCCCTTCTCTCTCTCTCTCTCTGTCTGTCTGTCCAGTTTGGCAGGTATGGGCTCAGGGTTCTCCTAAATTGCTCCCATCCTGAAGATTTAGGTGTTTTTTTGTTTTTTTTGTTTTTTGTTTTTTTTTTTGGCTTTCAGTAGTAGGCTGGAGTTTGATAAGATGTGTTAACTTCGGGTCTACTCACAGGAGGTGATCTCTGTACTTTGTCCTGCCTGGGCCCAGGGCCAGGCCACCCCCAGGCCTCTGACTATGTTCTGGGCACATTCCCTAGATGCCTGATGTGATGTGCAGGGAAAGCAAGTAAATAGTTTTTGAACTGAAGGAAGGAAGGGTAAGGAAGGGAAGGGAAGGAGAGGAGAGGGGTGGGGAGGGGAGGGGAGGGGAAGGGATGAATGGGTAGATGAATGAATTTGTCCTGTGGGCCCATGGTGACTTATCTCCTCCTAGGTAAGATAATAAAAATAAGGTGGTCAATCCAGTCCCAGGTCCTCCTGTGCAGATAGTACCTGATATGGTGTGGATGTTTGTTCCCTCCAAATCACACTGAAATGTGATTCCCAGTGTTGGCGGTGGGGCCCGGTGGGAGGCATTGAATCATGGAAGCGGATCTGTCATGAGTGGTTTAACGCCATCCCTTTGGTGGGGAGTAAGTTCTCACTCAGTTCACATGAGATCTGGTTGTTTAAAAGAGTCTGGGACCTCCCCCTTTCTCTTGCTCTTGCTCCTGCTCTCCCCATGATGTGACGTGCCTGCTCTCCCTTTGCCTTCTGCCATGAGTGGAAGCTTCCTGAGGCCCTCACCAGAAATCAAGCAGATGTTGGCATTATGCTTCCTGTACAGCCTGCAGAACTGTGAGCCAGTTAAACCCCCTTTCTTTATAAATTACCCAGCCTCAGGTATTCCTTTATAGCAATGTAAGGATGGCCTAACGTAGTACCTTAGTACCTTGTTCTCCAAACAGCAATGAGAGAGCTGTGAGGCTGGTTAAGAGCACAAACTCTGGACTGGACAACTAAAGTTTTGATCCCAGCTCTGCCACTTACTAGTTGTATGACCTTGGACAAGGTACTTGGCCTCTCTGTTCTTCAGTTTCTTCATCTGTGAAATGAGGATAACAATAGTACCTACTTCACAGGGTTGATGTGACCATTAGGCTGTGGACATTCAATGTGTTACATCAAGTAGAAGACACTCTCACTATTTTTGTTGTTCCAGGTCACTGCCATCCCTGCCACCCCATGTATCTGAGAAGTACCTACTCCAGTGTCTAGAGAGGCCTCCCAGCTGTCAGAAGTGTGAACTTAGGATCCCAGTACTCTGCCCTCCAGTTCTCACCTTGGTCATTGCCTATCAAGCTGCTGCCCTGATATGGGAGGTCACTGTCACATCTGCAGGGCTCTCTGCTATGCTGATGGCCCCCTAACCTCTAGGACTTATGGCTCTATCAGGTGGTTTTAAATATCAAGACCTGTCCTCTGAACTCCATACCCCCCTATCCTGCACATCACACAAGTGGTCAGCCTGCAGCCCTATCATTGGCCCCTGCACCCAAAAACCTGGGCAGTTGAAGTCCAGTTCAGAGTCTCACTTTGGCCACCAAGTCTGCCCAACCCCATCCAAACACAAGAGGAATCTTAGCGCCCTCTCCGTAGATGAGAAAGTAGAAGTTTCTTTCCTAGTGGAAGACCATGGAGGGGATGGGTCTTCCTTGCAGAAACCAAGCTTTCTGCCTACATTGTCTTGCCCTCTGGCCCTTCTTCCACCCCACCCCCCAACCCTCATTCCTGCAGAGTCGTAAAACACAGGAGTCATTACTTGACTTTGACTCAAGTGCTCAGAGGTCATCCCAAGGGCCTGGGGTTCAGGACCTGCCTATACACGCACAGTCATTTTCTACCTCTTTTCTCCACCTACTCAACAAACAACGGTTCTCATTCAGACCTCCCAGCATTTACCCATGCCATTTCCTCTACCAGGAAGGGCCTTCCTCCTCTTTCCTGGCAAATCTTACACACCAGCCAACACTCAGCTACAATGTCATTGTGATAATTAGATGTTCCTTGGGGCTCCCACTGTTGATCACAGACTGATGCAGTGAGTGGTGCCTATAGCTGGCTTCTCAGTTGTATTGGGAAGGCAGCATGGATGGGAGGTGGAGGTGAGATATGACTTATCTCCAGTGTCTGGCCCAGCAGCTGGCTCATAGCAGTTCTCAGTTATGTGACTGGATGGATGGATGGATAGATGGATGGATGGATGGATGGATGGATGGATGGATGGATGGATGGATGGATGGATGGATGGATGGATGGATGAATACAGGTGGATAAAAATGGGTGCATGGCTAGGAAGGTGAGTAGGCAGGTGCTTGGTGGATGTATGGGAAGATGAGTGGATGACAGAGGAGAACATCAGTAGACAATGGCTGGGGGCATTTTTTCACTGATCTCCCTATCCTGTCTGTTTCCAGAGTCCACTCCTCTGACCCTTCTGACATACACACATCTTCTCTGGCCTGGAGACATAGACCTGTCTTTGTTTTGTGGACACCTACCTATACTGCAGCTATGGAGCAGAGAGAGCTAAACTAATTGGGTGAAAGGTGGATGGATGGATCCCTCCAACAAGGAGGGACTGAAGAACCAGAGTCCTGGAGTTCCTGGAAGAGCCACCGTCCTCCAATGGGGACATGAGCTGAGGAAGGGAGTCTTTCTCCCCTTGGCCCTCTTTTGCCCTTATGTATTGGAGTCCCTGGAGGTCCCCCACACTCTGCTGCACTGCCTGAAATTCAATCCTTTGTAATGAGGCCTTGCCTTTTCCGGAAGCCCCAGCTGAAAACAGAGTTCTTGCTTCTGGGAGTCACTGATGCCTTCATATGATTAGCTTTTAAGCCTGCTGAGAGAGTCACAGAAAGGTCTCTGGTTGTCAAGAGAAAGGATAGCTTTAAGAACACAGGACCACCAAGTGGTGGGGTCCCTCGAGACACAACATTCTGCCGGTTATCCTGCTGGTGTCGTGTTTAGCAAGCCTCTCTTGGATGCTGGAAGGATTTAGCAGTGGCCTACTGTATGGACAGCCGCTCTTGGTGGGGCCCTCCAACCACTCCCTCTTCTTTTGGGAACTCCACCCTCATTTTCTTTTGAAGACGTGCTCTGCCCTATCCCACCTTCATGTAGTTCTTGCTGAATTAACACATGTCTCAAGCTGGGCCACATGACACCTAATGGGCACTGAAGGGGGAAATGCTCTCTTTGTCCACTGGGCTTCCGACACTCTCAAGGAGTCAGCAGGCAGACTCCCAGCATGCAGCCCACTTGGCTGATGGGGGGATGGAAGAACCAGAGTGCTAGGATTCCTGGGAGAGCCACAGCGCAAGGCTGCTGAGAATGAGGCCAGCACAGAGGAAAGCCAGGCTGAGCAATGGAGCCAGTCGCCCTTCTGAAACTCTGTCCACAGCCCCGAGCCTCAGCTTTCTCTCCCTTACGATGGAAGAGCCCTGAAGGGTCCACCTGCCCTCCCTCCTTCCATCTGCCCAGGCCCTGAGCCTGGATGAGCCTCCTTGGGATGACCCCAACATCCTCTGCTGAGACCCAACCTACCCCATGCCGTCTCTCAACAGTTTCCTTCCTAGGTTTCTCCACTCTTTTTTCCAGCTCACCATGGACCCCTAGAAGGTGGCTGTGGGGACTCTTCTCCCTCCCACGTCTCTGGAATTGTTTCCTGAAGTGGAACAGCATTGACCAACCTCCAACAACCCAGGCAGAGAAGCCATGGCGTTTCTTGACTCCTTGCAGTGTCTATACCTCAAGCATTCATCTGCTGGGCCCAGCACAGCACATAGGGAAGAATGTGGATCTGTGTCTGAGACATGCACTGGCCTCACAGAGGAGATTAACATACTCAGGGTCCTGCCTCCAGGGGGGACTGAACTCCTGGCCAGGAAGGCTGGCTCTCTTCTGCATGGTGAAAGCCTCTCCATTGTTTAAGATCCTGCTGAGATGCCCCCTCCTACAGGAGTCCTTCCTGGATGCCCTCTTATGAAGTTCTCCCTCCTTCTGGTCTGTTCTCTTTCCTGGGACTCTTTTTTTTTCTTGAGACAGAGTTTCACTTTTGTTGCCCAGGCTGGAGTGTGATGGCATGATCTCAGATCATCGCAACCTCAGCCACCCAGGTTCAAGCGATTCTCCTGCCTCAACCTCCTGGGTAGCTGGGATTACAGGAGTGCACCACTATGTCTGGGTAATTTTTGTATTTTTAGTAGAGATGGGATTTCTCCATGTTGGCCAGGCTGGTCTCGAACTCCTGACCTCAGGTGATCCACCCACCTCAGCCTCCCCAAGTGCTGGGATTATAGGCATGAGCCACTGTACCCGCCATTTCCTGGGACTCTTAGCTGGGCTCCCTTGAGGCTGCCTGTCTATGTCTGACTTTGTCTCCTCTCCAAACCAGGCAGTCAGGGAAGGACATGGACTTTTCCCTGCTCCCTGTGAGTCCCCTGATGTCCCACATCACCACCTACCCTGAGACACTTCTCCTCTGTTTAAGGCTCCTTCATCCTCCTTGTCCCATTTTGGTTGACCTGGCCTTTGGGGACACATAAGATAGTGTTGTTCTTCCATTTCTGTGTATTGTTCCAGGACTTCCAATCAGACCTGATTCTGACACCGCCGCAAGGCTGGAAGGGTCAGTTATATTGGAAAGGCACCATGAATGGCGGTTGGGGGTGAGATAGGATTCACTTCCAGGGTCTGACCCAGCATCTGGCTCACAGCAGTTCTCAATTATGTGAGTGGGTGGATATGCAAGCTCTGGGGAGGATCTGTATAGAAATCTCACCCTCACTTGCTTGGCAGCTGGGCTCCCCACCAATGCTGCCCTCGAATTTACTGGGAGGCTTGGTTCTGAGTCTCGCTTCACTCACGGTGTGAAAGGAAATGTGTTCCTCTTCCTGGCTACCCAGAACAGGTCCAAGGGAGGCCTCTGAGCTCTACAAGCCCATCTGCTTCTTTGGGGCTCACAAGATGGTAACAAGTACCACCTGCAACGTGCTCATTGTACAGATGGGAAACCGAGACCCGGGGCATTCCCTGCCTGCAGCAGTCACCTGGCTGGTAGGAACTGGGTACCAGGAAGACTGAGCCAGGCAGATCCACACCAACCAATGAATCCTTCTTGTCCAGGAACAGAGCAGCTGGGGTTCTGGCCTCAGTCCTCACACGTGCTGATCTCTTCAGTCACTCAGCAGTGATCTCTTTGTTCCTAAATCTAATGCGTTTGTCAGTGCTTCGTTGATATGAACCCTTGACAGTATGTGACATGTTAATCACTAGGTCCTCCCTGAAGCATGCCCTTCCCGGACTCCTCACTCTGTGGTTTTCTGATTTCTCTGATTCATCCTTCTCCACATCCTCCAAGCCACCTCTTTCTCATCCCACGCCTTAAATATCAAAGTCAGTGGGGGTTAGCACTCTCCCCTCCCTTGTCTTTCCCTCCCTTCTCCTCCTCTTATTTAAGCCTCTCTTCCTGGACACCCTCATAAACTTCCATGGACCCTTTGCCATGCCTAAGCCTTCAGATATCAACTGAGATATTGACAGACTGTCAGGTTGACAGAGTGTCTGTCTTGTTGTCTACTTGATAGAAACACTCAGGTATCCTACAAACAGTTCAAACTCAGCATCTCACATGGCAAGGTGCTTCAGAGCACACACTCTGATGACAGATCACCTGTGTTCAAATCCTGGCCTTGATTCTTGCCAGCTGCGTGGTCTTAACCATTTGTTGCCTCAACTTCCCTATCTGTAAAATGGGAGCAATGATAGTACTCTCCCTATCTCACTGGGTTGCAAGGAAGATTTAAACTATTCATATAGCTAAAGCACCTTGAAACAGTCCTGCCTCACAGTCACTGTTTTTGTTTGTTTGTTTTGAGACAGAGTCTCACTCTGTCACCCAGACTGGAGTAGTGATATGATCTCAGCTCACTGCAACCTTCACTTCCTGGGTTCAAGCGATTCTTCTGCCTCAGCCTCTGGAGTAGATGGGATTACAGGTGGCTGCCACCGTGCCAGGCTAATTTTTGTATTTTTAGTAGAGACAGAGTTTCCTCCTGGTGGCCAGGCTGGTCTCGAACTCCTGATCTCAGGTGATCTACCCTCCTCGGCTTCCGAAAGTGCTGGGATTACAGGCATGCCACCTCATCCGGCCACTCACAGTTATCGTTATATGGATGTTTCTTATTGTTGCTAACATTGCCTCCTCCTGCCCTCTAACCCTGTCCCTTCATCAGCCTTTCTGTCTCAGCAAGTAGCACCATCATCTGCCCCAATGCCCAAATGGAAACTGAACCTCATCCTGCTGCCCTGCTCTTTGCTTCCTGATATGGTCTAGATCTGTGTCCTCGCCCAGATCACATGTCAAATTGTAATCCCTCATGTTTGAGGTGGGGTCTGGTGGTAGATAATTTGATCAGGAAGGCAGATTTCCTACTTTGGTGCTGTTCTCATGATAGAGTCTCATGAGGTCTGGTTGTTCAAAAGTGTGTGGCACCTGCCCCCCAACCCCTTGGTCCTTCACCGGCCCTGGGGAGTGCTACTCCCCCTTTACCTGCCACCATGATTGTAAGTTTCCTGAGGTCTCTCCAGAAGCAAAGCACATGGCCAGCATTATGCTTCCTGTCCAGCCCGTGGAACTGTGAGCCAATTAAACCTCTTTTCTTTATAAGTTATCCAGCCATTTTTTTGTTTGGTTTTGTTTTTTGAGATGGAGTTTCACTCTTGTTGCCCAGGCTGGAGTGCAATGGTGCTATCTTGGCTCACTGTAACCACTGCCTCCCGGGTTCAAGTGGTTCTCCTGTCTTAACCTCCCCAGTAGCTGGGATTACAGGCATGCGCCACCACACCCGGCTAATTTTGTATTTTTAGTAGAGACAGAGTTTCACCATGGTGTTCAGGCTGGTCTCAAACTCCTGACCTCAAGTGATTCGGCTACCTTGGCCTCCCAAAGTATTGGGATTACAGGCGTCAGCCACTGCACCCAGCCTCGTGTATTTCTTTATAGCAATGTGAGAATGGACTAACACACTTCCTTACCACCACCTGTGCCATTATGCAGTTCTATGCATTCTCCCAGTTTAATGCTTTCCACAAGCATCCACATCTCACCTTCCCACCACCACCCTCCTGGCCCTCGTCCTCTCGTCTCTCTTGGGTCCTATAGCAGATCCCTCCTGGTCTCATAGCCTCCAGTATTGCCCCCTTCAATCTGCCTTCCATCCTGAGAACAAACGATCTTCCTAGGGCTCCTTCTGAACATGTCTCCACTCTCACGGACTCCAGGAAGAAGTCCCAAGGCTCAGTAGCCTCTAGAGACCCTCAGGATCTGGCTTCTGCAGCCTCTCCTCCTCACCCCATTCCTGGTCTAGCTGCCCATGCCTGAACTGCTTAACTCTTGGACTTTGGACATGCTTTTTGTTTTTCATTTTGTTTTGTTTTGATTTTTAAAGACAGGGCCTTGCTCAATCACCCAGGCTGGAGTGCAGTGGTGTGATCATGGCTCATGGCAGCCTCAAATTGGGCTCAAGTGAACCTCTTGCCTCAGTCTTTCAAGTAGCAGGACTGCAGGTGCACACCACCATGCCTAACTAACCTTTTTATCTTTTATAGAGATTGGGTCTTGCTATGTTGCCCAGGCTGGTCTCAAATTCCTGACCTCAAGTGATCCCCTCTTCTGGGCCTCCCAAAGCACTGGGATTACAGGAGTGAGCACTTGGTTGGATATGCTTTTGCATCCTCCTGGGTTATGCTACCTCCTCCTTCTCTTTCTCCTCCTCCTCTTCCTCTCTCTCCTCCTTCCCTTGGAGCCTTCCTACTCCCCCACCCAACTGAATCCTGCTCCTGCACAGGTCTCACTTAGAAGTGTCACAGCCTCCTGGTTTTACTCCCATGGCTGTCCCAGTCTCACCAGGCTGGAGCTATCTGTGTCCCCCATCAACTCTGAGACCCCTAAAAGTGGTATGTTCATTTTCTACCGCTACCTTAAAAATGATCACAAACCTGATTTCTTGAAACAATACACACTTATTACCTCTCAGTGTCCCTGGGTCAGGAGGCTGGACATGGCCAAATGGGGTCCTGGACTCAGCGTCTCATGAGACTGAAGTCAAGGCACCAGCTGGGCTCTGCGGTGCTTATGTTGCTGGCAGAATTCAGTTTCCTGCAGCTGTGGACCTGAAGTTCTTGCTTTCTTGTGGGGGCAGTGATCTCAGTCGTTTTGAGAGGCCACCTGCGGTCCCTTCCATGTGGCCTTTTGCAGACTGACATGTGGCAGGTGACTTCTTCAAAGCCAGCAGAAGAAATTCTCTTTTTTTAACGAAGGGCCCAGCCTCTCTTTTAAATACATTTTACCTGATTAGGTCAGGCCCGCCCAGGATAATCTCCATTTGATTAACTCAAAATCAACTGCTTTGAGACTCAATTACATCCAAAAAACGGCTTCATCTCTGCTCACAGAGTGGAATCCCATCATAGTCCCACCTGTATTTAAGGGGGGAGGATTATACAGAACTTCTGCTCTCAGGGGTGGAAACTTTGGGGGCTGATATGGTTTGGCTGAGTCCCCACCCAAATCTCATCTTGAATTGTAGCTCCCACAATTCCCACATGTCATGAGAGGGATCCAGGGGGAAGTAATTGAATCATGTGGGTGGGTCTTTCCCATGCTTTTCTCGTGATAGTGAGTAAGTCTCGTGAGATCTGATGGTTTTATAAAGAGGAGTTCCCCTGCATAAGCTCTCTCTCTTTGCCTGCTGCCGTCTTTGTGACTTGCTCTTCCTTGCCTTCTGCCATGATTGTGAGGCCTCCCCAGTCATGTGGAACTGTGAGTCCATTAAACCTCTTTTCTTTTGCCCAGTCTCAGGTATGTTTTTATCAGCAGGATGAAAACAAACCAGTACAGTAAATTGGTACCAATAGAGTTGGGCACTGCTGAAAAGACACCTGAAAATAAGGAAGTGACTTTGGAACTGGGTAACAGGCGGGATTAGAACAGTTTGGAGGGCCAGAAGAATACAGGAAAATATGGGAAAGTATGGAACTTCCTAGAAACTTGTTGAATGGCTTTGTCCAAAATGTTGATAACGATATGGACAATAAAGTCCAGGCTGAGGTCATCTCAGATGAAGATGAGGAACTTGTTGGGAACTGGAGCAAAGGCGACTCTTGTTATGTTTTAGAAAAAAGACTGGTGGCATTTTGTCCCTGCCCTAGAGATTCGTGGAACTTTGAACTTGAGAGAGATGATTTAGGGTATCTGGCAAAAAAATTTCTAAGCATTCAAGAGGTGACTTGGGTGCCATTAAAGGCATTCAGTTTTATGTGGGAAGTAAAGCATAAAAGTTGAGAAAATTTGCAACCCCATTTCCTGGGGAGAAATTCAAGCCCCCCAAGACACTGGGGAAAATGTCTCCAGGGCATGTCACAGGTCTTCATGGCAGCCCCTCCCATCACAAGCCTGGAGGCCTAGGAGGAAAATAGGGTTTTGTGGACCAGGCCCAGGGCCCCTGTGCTGTGTGCAGCCTAGGAGCTTGTTGCCCTGAGTTCCAGATGCTCCAGCCATGGTTGAAAAGGGCCAATATATGGAGTGAGCCATGGCTTCAGAGGGTGCAAGCCCCAAGCCTTGGCAGCTTCCACAAGGCATTGAGCCTGCAGGTGCATGGAAGTCAAGAATTGAGGTTTGGGAACCTCTGCCTAGATTTCAGAGGATGTGTGGAAATGCCTGGTTGCCCAGGCAGAAGTTTGCTGCAGTGGCGGGGCCCTCATGGAGAACCTCTGCTAGGGCAGTGCAGAAGGGATATGTGGGGTCAGAGCCCCCACACAGAGTCCTGACTGGGGAACTGCCTAGTGGAGCTGTGAGAAGAGGACCACTGTCCTCCAGACCCAAGAATGGTAGATCTACTGACTGCTTGGAAATGTACTGCTTGGAAAATACACCTGGAAAAGCTGCAGACACTCAATGCCAACCCATGAAAGCAGCCAGGATGGGGGCTGTAACCTGCAAAACTACAGGGGCAGAGCTTCTCAAAGCCATAGAAGCCCACATTTTGCATCAGCATGACCTGTATGTGAGACATGGAGTCAAAGGAGATCATTTTGGAGCTTTAAGATTTGACTGCCCTGCTGGATTTTAGACTTTCATGGGGCCAGCAGCCCTTTGTTTTGGCTAATTTCTCCCATTTGGAATGGCTGTATTTGCCCAATGCTTGTGCCCCCATTGTATCTAGGAAGTAACTAACTTGCTTTTGATTTGACAGGCTCATAGGTGGAAGGGACTTGCCTTGTCTCAGATGAGACTTTGGACTATGGACTTTTGAGTTAATGCTGAAATGAGTTAAGATTTCAGGGGACTGTTGGGAAGGCATGATGGGTTTTGAAATATGAGGACATAATATTTGGGAGGGCTGGGGTGGAATGATATGGCTTGGCTGTTTCCCCACCCAAATCTCATATTGAATTGCAGCTCGACAATTCCCACGTGTCATGGGAGGGACCCAGTGAGAGGTAATTGAATCATGGGAGCAGGTCTTTCCCATGCTGTTCTCATGATAGTGAGTAAGTCTCACAGGTCTGATGGTTTTATACAGAGTAGTTCTGCACAAGCTCTCTCTCTTTGCCTGCTGCCATCCTTGTGACTTGCTCCTCCTTGCCTTCTGCCATGATTGTGAGGTCTCCCCAGCCATGTGGAACTGTGAGTCCATTAAACATTTTTTTCTTCCCAGTCTTGGATATGTCTTTATCAGCAGCATGAAAACGGACTAATACAGGGGCTGTCTTAGAATACTGCCCGACACAAAAGGGAACTTGTCTGCCTTATCACCATTATGTTCCAAGCTCCTGGCACATGGAAGGTACTCAGTAATCATTTATTGAATATGTGAATATGTGAATGAATGAATGATTGAATGAATGAGTCAAATGGCCACCAATCTCATACCTTTCCACTTGGAGGAGAATGATGAGATGGAGTTAGATTAGTCTGGAATATGACCCCTGGATTCACCTTCTAATCAATTCCTTTGAAGATACCTTCAGATGCCACTGAACTGTGGAGAACATGTCTCTGTCATTCCTTGGGGGTCATTGGTATGATGAGGTGGGTGGCTGTCACTTGAGTATAGGCCCCATGAAACATAGGCTCATGTTTCCCAATGTCCCAGAGGCCACCCCAAAGTAAGAAGTTTTTCCTGTTTTCAAGGAGTCAGCTGAGTGGTTTTTTTCTAGCCCCACATTGGCATACATTGTCCCACTAGAGCCAGTGAGGCATCCCAGGGGACACCCAACTTTGGGCAGGAATCAGGGATAGATGTTGTGTGTAGTGAGCTGTGAAGAGTCACTCACTGAGAGGCTCATGGCATCCTTTATTTATTCGCATTGAAATATTTATTGGGATGTGAGGCATCTATAATAGATATGTCAGCCATGCGGGCAGGCCTGCTAGGGGGAGAAATCTGGGTGGCCTCTCTCCTAGGCATCACTATGTTTGCTCAGTGAATAACTCACCTGGAAAACATTTCCTGGGCACCTACCACAGACCAGGCTCTGTGCTATAGAATCAGGTGGAGAATAGGAGATGACAGGGGAGAGACCAGTGTTTATTGAGTACCTACTATTTGCTGGGTATTTCTAACACGTTATCTCACTTAAGTATCAGAACAACCTGGTGATTTCAGTGGCATCATCATGCATACTGTACAGATGAAGAAATCGAGGCTCAGAGAAGTTCAGTAACTTTCTAAAAGTCACACAGTCTCTTTTAATCTTAAGTCCAATTCTTGAGACTTGTATTTGGAGATCTTTATAAATTTCAGCACTGAAATAAGAGTGGATATGTACAAATGGCAGTAAACTTGGGGTGAATTTAGTTTTATGTAAAGTTATAGTTAGATTTTAAAGTTATATCTAGAGAAATCAGGACAGGGAGGAGATGAGGGGGTCTAATCCCAGCCAAGAGGCCGATGATGGGAAAATCACTGTGGTTCTCATTTTGGAGGGCTCTCTTCTGTGCCAGGCCCTATTCAAAGCGCTTTAGCCCATTGAACTCTTCCAGCCACCCTACAGGACAACTCAAGGAGAGAAAACAACTTGCCCAAGCTCACCAGATACAAAGAGGCTGAGCTGGGATTTGAACTCAGGCCTGCTGTTCCCATGTGCATCTCAGAAATGGTTCAATGATAGTAGATGTTTCTTGGGTCCTAGCTCTGACCAGGCAAGTATTCAGGGAGCTCCAAGTATATTAGTTCATCATATCTTCAGAAGCACCCCTGCAAGTCCTGTGCTGTTAGTACCCCCATTTTGTGGAGGGAGAGACTAAACCACAGAGAGTCCATCCCAGGACCTGAGAGGAACAAAGCTGGGACTTAAGCCCAGGCAGCTTGGGGCCCAAAGCCAATGTGTGCACTCCTTGTGACCTACTGCCTTTCTGCTAAGCTCCTGGGGCCCCAGCATTGACCTATAGACAGACACAAGCACCTCTAGAAAAGAGAGAAGGAGCTCCCGTGGTCCAGGGCCAGAGTGCACAGGCCCAGCCACAAGACACGCTTCCTGGCATCCCTCTGTTTTCACTCCACTGGCTTCCTGTGATCCTGCCATCTTTACTCTGCTGCTACCTGGGATCACATCATTTCTGCTTTGCCCTCTCTAAACTTTCCTTGCTCAGCCTCTAATGCAGGGGTCTGCAGGGTTCCAGAAAGATCCTTCCAGATTACTGTTCACCATCCAACACCAAATCTCTGATCCTTAGCCCTGGTTTCCTGACCAGAGAGACTGGTAGACAGTCACCTGGATGTAGAATGTTCCATTCAGAGACAAACATACACAGACAAAAAACTGTAAAAAGCCCAGAGGAGAAATGCCTTAAGTTTAACAACTTCTTTGGGCAGGCCTACTTCAGAAAGGAAGGGGTGTGTGTGTGTGTGTGTGTGTGTGTGTGTGTGTGTGTGTGTTTGACTTTATGTTTTTAATTTTAAAAAAGTAATAAATGCAGGTGGTTGGGTTTTTTTTGTTGTTGTTGTTGGTTTTATTTATTTATTTATTTATTTATTTATTTATTTATTTATTTTTGAGATGGAGTCTCTCTCTGTAGCCAGGCTGGAGTGCAGTGGCACTATCTCGGATCACTGCAACTTCCGCCTCCGGGTTCAAGCAATTCTGCTGCCTTAGCCACCCAAGTAGCTGGGACTACAACAGGTGCATGCCACCACACCCAGCCAATTTTTGTATTTTCAGTAGAGACAGGGTTTCACTATGTTGGCCAGGATGGTCTCAATCTCTTGACCTCATGATCCATCTGCCTTGGCTTCCCAAAGTGCTGGGATTACAGGCATGCCCCACTGCGCCCAAACATGTAGGTGGTTTTAAAAGTCAGATTAGTTTACAAGACATCACGGAGAACAGTAATCTTTCCACTGGTCCTCACCTGCCATTCCCATTCCCTAACAGCAACCACTTTCAATTCTTAAAGCTCTTTCTTCTACTATTTCACACATTTGTATATAATATCCAGCCATGTTTAAACAGTTTTATTGAGGTAAAACTGATACACAATAAACTGTACATGTTAGAGTATATACAGGAGGTCATCACTTAACAATGTCTATAGGTTCTCGGAAACTGTGATTTTAGGTGAAATGACGTAATGAGTGTAATTTGACCATAGGCCAGTTGGTATTAACAAGAGTGAAGTTCATAGGCATATTTCTGGTTATAAAAACATCACTGAACTTCTACATGAAGACCCCAAACACCTCTAGTATTAAACAGTGAAATAAATGGGAGCTATAGATAGGTTTAAGAAAGACTAATAAAAACAAATAAGGTAATTTTTTACCCCAATTATTTTAGTTCAGAGTAGAAGGTGGCCAGAGCCCATCCCAGCCACAGCCCATCCCGGCCAGAGCCCATCCCCACAGCAGGTGGGAACCCACCCTTGACAGGACCCCATCCCATCACAGGATGCACTTATCCCACTCATTCACTCATCCTGGGACCGTGTAGACACACCGATGAACCCCACATGCCCAGCTTTAGAATGTCAGTGGAAAGCAGAGGACCCAGATAAAATTCACATGGACATGGGGACAATATGCAAATTCCACACAGACAGGGGGGGCCTCAGCAGGGATTGATGGGTTTTTCTCAATTACATTCTAATAAAATGACCTGGATGGAAACATTATTTGAGGACCTGCTGTAATTTGATACATTTTAATGTACACATGTCCCCATGAAACCACATCACTACAGTCAAGATGATGAACATAGCCAGGTCCTTCAAAAAAGGAAGGACCTTTTGTGACTCCCATCTATCCCCCAAGAAACCAATGACCTTTTTTCCGTCACTGTCAAGTTGTTTGCATTTTCTAAAATTTTATACAAATACGATCAAACAATGTGTATTCTCCTTTTTTGACTCCTTTCACTTAGCATAATTAGAGACTTGTTTGTGTTATTACATTAACAAGCTCAGTTGGTTTTATTGCTGAGGGATATACCATTCTAAGGATATACCACCATTTGTGTACCTATTAACTCAATGGACATTTAAACTCTTTCCAGTTTTCAGCTACTAGAAATAAAGTCACTGTGAACATTCATGTACAATCTTGGTATAGACAGATGCTTTCATTCTTCTTGGGTAAATACATAGAAGTAGAGCAATTCAATCATATGATAAGTGTATGTATAACTTTTTAAAGTAACTACCAATGATTTTCCAAGTGATGATACCATTTTACTTTCCAATCAGCACTGTATTAGAGTTCAAGCTGCTCCACACCTCCAACAACATTTGAAATGGTCAATCTTTTTACTTTTAGCCCTTCTACTTAAATGTGTAGTGGTGTCTTGCTGTGGTTTTAATTTGCATTTACTTAATGACTAATGATGTTGAGCATGTTTTCGTGTGTTTATGTGCAACCTGTATATCTTCTATGCTGAAGTGTCTGTTCAAATCCTTGACCCATTTTTTAATTCGGTTATTTGTTTTCTTAAGTTTTCAGAGTTCTTCATATATTCTATTCACAGACGCTTTATCATATATGTTATTTGCAAATATTTTCTCACAGTTTATGTCTTGTATTTTCATTCCCTAGATGGTGTCTTTTAAAGAGAAGTCCTTAATTTTGATGATGTTCAATTTATCAATTTTTATCTTTTATGAAGTGTGCTTTTGATGTTTCTAACTATGGCTAGCCCAAGATCTTACAATTTTTTTTCTCCTTTATTTTCTCTTAGAATTTTAGTTTTAGGTGTTGTGTTTTAGGTCTATGATCCGTTTCAAGGTCTATGATTAATTGTTATATATGGGGAGAGGCATAGAGCAAAGCTTATTTGTTTGCATATGGATATCTAATTACACCGTCATTTATCCAAAAAAAGGGCTTTCTTCATTGAATTCTCTCTGCGTCTTTGTTGAAAATTGGTTGTCCATGTATGTATGGGTCTATTTATAGACTCTCTCTTCTGTTTCATTGATCTATTTGTCTATCTCAATATCAATACCACACTGTATTGATTACTATATTGAATACTGTATTCATTAGTCAGTATAAGCTAGTTTATCTTCCAACTTTGATCTTCATTTTTAAAAGAGTTTTTGGCTATTCCAGCTCATTTGTATTTCTATATGAATTTTAAAATCGACTTGTCAATTTCTACAAAGAAACCTGCTTTTTGATTGGGGTTTGCAATGAATTGATAGATCAATTTGGGAGAAATGACATTTTAACAATATTGACTTATGACTATGATATATTTCTACATTTATTTAGGTGTTATTTAACACCTTTGATTGATATTTTGTGATGGGCACAGATCTTGCACATCTTTTGTCAGACTTATTCCTAAGTATTTTATATTTTCTGGGGCATGGCATATCTTATTTCAACTTTCAATTACTCATTGATAGTATATAAAATATGATTGGTATATTGATCTTGAATACTACAACCTTATTATACTCATTTACTAATTGTGGTAGTGATTTTATAGAGGTCATCAAATTTTCTATACAGACAATCATGTTATCTGTGAATAAATATTATTTTATTTCTTCCTTTCCAATCCGGATGCTTTTTAGTTGCTTTACTTGCCTTATCACACTGGCTAGACCCTCTAGAACAATATCAAATAGAAACAGAGACAATTGACATCCCTTGTTCTTCATCTTAGGGATCAGCAATCAGTACGTCATTTTTAAGTATGATACTAGCTACAGGTTTTCATATAGGCCATTGTGAAGAAATTTGCTCACAATATGCTGCAAGTGTTTCTAATCAGAAATCAGTGTTTAATTTTTTAAAAATGTTTTGCGTGTATCCATTTGAATACTCATTTTTATGGTTAATGTAATGAATTACATTGATTGATTCTCAAATGTTAAACTAACCTTGAATTCCTGGGATAAGCCCCACTTAGTCATTGTGTACTATTCTTTTTATGCATTGCTGGATTTGAATTGCCAAAACTTTGTTAAGATGTTTTGTCTCTGTATTCATGAGCAATATTAGTCTATAGCTTTCTTTTCAAGTAATGTTTCAGTCTGGTTTTACTATCAGCATAATGCTGGCCTGCAAGAGCTGGAGAATATTCCCTCCTCTTCAATTTTCTGGAAAAGTTTTTGAAGAAGTTGTATTATTTCTTCATTAAATATTTGGCAGAATTCATCAGTGAATATTTATTGGCCAGAAGTTTTCTTTATGAGGGAATTTCTTAACTACAAAATCTATTTACTTAATAATGATGCTATTCAGATATCCATTTCCTTTTGAGTGATATTTGGTAGTTTATGTTTTTCAAGGGATTTGCCTATCTCGTGAACATTATTAAATTTGGTGACCTAAAGTTGTTACCAATATTTCCTTATTATTATTTTAATATAGGATTACATATAGTGATTTCACCTTTCTCAATTCTGATGTTGGCAATTTATATCTTTTTTTCTGATTAGCCTGGCTAAAGGTTTATTAATTTTATTGATCTCAAAGTACCAACTCTTTCTCTATTGTTTTTCTACTTTGTATTTTATTTATTTTCACTTTGATCTTTATTGTTCTGTTTTTTTCTGCTAACTTTGAGTTTAATCTGTTCTTTTAATTTTTTTCTAGATTCTGAAGATGGAAGTTGAGGCATTGATTTGAGACCATTGATTCTTTCGTACTAGAAATTTCCCTGTATACTATTTCAGCTGTATCACACACATTTTTATATTTGTCTTTTCATTTACATTTATTTCAAAAAAAAATTCTAATTTTCCTTTGATAAATGCTTTATTGAGCAGTGTATTATTTAGTTTAGTTTTCAAATATTTGGGGGGTTTCCAAGTAGTTTTCTGCTATTGAGTTTTAATGCAATTCCATGTAATCAGAAAACATACTTTGATTCTTTTTAAATGTACTGAGACTTGTTTGACGGCCGGAAGATGATCTGTCTTGGTAAATGCTCTGTGTGCACTTGTGAAAAATGTGTGTTCTGCTGTTGTTGGGTGGAGTGTTCTATAAATGTCCATCCTGTCAGGTTGATTGATATGGCTGTAGAGACCTTATATAGCCTTACTGATTCCCCCTTCTGCTTCTTCTATCAATTATTGAGACAGGAATTGAAATTTCTAACTATAATTGTGGATTTGTCTATGTCTCCTCGCAGTTCAATCAGTTTTTGGCTTCATATATTTTGAAGCTCTGTTATTAAGTGCATAAATGTTTAGGATTACTATGTTCTCTTAATAAACTTAACTTGTTATCATTATGAAATGAACTTCTTTGTCTCTGGCTGGATGACTGCTGCATTTCATCTACGGCTAATTATTCCTTGACATAAAGGCAAGACCCTTCTGAATATTTCACTCAATGCTCCACGAATTCTCAGGGTTTTCCACTCTGCCTGGTGGGAACAGCAATCATTCTGGACCCTGTGTGAGCTCCAGATACTATTGCCTTTAATCTTTTTGGGTGGTTCCTTCCTCACCTCAGGAAGTTTCTTCACATGCCTCTGCTGATTGGAACCCTGCTGAATAATTAAGGGAAGCTTCTGCAGACCTAAATGCAGCTCTCTCTACTCTCCGACACTATTCCTTCCCTGTGCACTTTAGCTACCTGGGCTCCCTGGACTCTTCCTGCCATCTCCCCAACTTGGGCAATTTGCCAGGCTCTGCCTGGGTTCCCTCTCCCTGTGCCACAGCCTGGAAACTCTCTCAAGACACTAAGCAGAGCGATCATAGGGCTGCGCTCATTTGATTCCCATATCTCAGTGATCAGTGTCCTTCATCATCTCATGTACAGCATCTAAACCATTGTTTCATCTATTTTGTCCAGTTTTATCATTGTCTCATGTGGAACATAAATCTAGTTCCTATTAGAACTGGGAGTCTTTATTTTTGTGCTTTGTTCGGTTTTAGGTATCTGTGTTGACCTGGGGCTATGAAAGATAATGGTTTAGGCCAGGCATGGTGGCTCATGCCGGTAATCCCAGAACTTTGGGAGACCGAGTGGGTGGATCACTTGAGATCAGGAGTTCAAGACCAGCCTGGCCAACATGGGGAAACCCCGTCTCTACTGAAAAAATACAAAAATTAGCTGGGTGTAGTGGCGCTTGCCTGTAATCCCAGCTACTCACAAGGCCGATGAAGGAGAATCACTTAAATCCAGGAGGCGCAGGCTGCAGTGAGCCGAGATCGTGCCACAGCACTCCTGCCTGGACAACAGAGTGAGACCTTGTCTCAAAAAAACCCAGAAAGTTGATGGCTTAGACTTCTTACAAATGATCCTTCCCCCTTCCACCTCCACATCCTTTCCCTCCCCAGCATCTTCTCAAAATAGATTTGGTTATAACATTAAATTTTCATATGACTTTGAAACTATTGCTCACAGCTGAGTCATGTGGTATACTGGAAATGGTTTACTTTCTTTTACGTCTTTTAGTTTTCCGTAGAGTTAATATTTGCCTTTTTAAAAAGGTTTGCTTTCTTGTCTAATGGTTAGTTCTTTTAATTTGAAGTTTCATACTCAAATAACATGGAAGTCAACAGTGTCTGAAGGAAGGAGGTTACAATAGCAATTGCCCTATATGGGCTGAGACCATTTTTGTCTGTCCCACCCCTAACATAGCAGAGGCGTGGGACAGAGGTTCTGGCTTTAACACACAGCCCCTGGTCTTCTGTACACATCTCACATGTCCCTGGCCTATTCTGAGAAAGAAGAAAAACATGTGAATTGAAGTCGATAGAAAAGGTAAGAAGCAAGAACGCAAACCAGGACCCTGGATACTAGTTCTGCCTATGTTGCTAATGTTCTGTGTGACCTCGAGCAAGTCTCTTTTCTTCTAAGGCCACCGCTTATGATCTTTGGCATGAGCATGAGGCAGGTGAGGGCAAATGTCTTCTCCAGATTGCCTTAAGGTCATCCAGGAATGGGGTGGCCATGAAGACACTGGGGACCTGAGAAATGTTCCCATTTCCTGACTTAATCCACGTAAGACCCAAGTGGTCTTTTGTATCCAAGAGGGGACAGACAAAGTCGTAATGAATGAGAACCCCAAGGAGGAGATTTCAGACTAAGATGGTGATAGATTGATAAAAGGTGCTTACACACCTCCAACAATGGGGACTCACTACTTGCAGAGTCCTCTGCAAGGTTGGAGGTGTGTAAGCAGAGCTTAGACCAACCCTGGGTGAATTTTCACTTTCCCCAGTTACAGTCGTGACACCATATTGTCATTGACCATTATGTTCACTGGCCCCTGGACTGAACTGTAAGCCCCATGAGGGCTGGAACCTTGAGAGTCTAGCCCAGCTAGACACTCAACTGGGACATTTTTCCCCCAGGGGACATTTGGCAGTGACTGGAGAAATTTTTGGTGGTCACAACTGGAAGGAGATGCTTCTAGCATCTAGTAGGGTAGAGGCAAGGGATGCTGCTAAGCATCCTACAAAGTTCATCACAGACTCCCACAACCAGGAATTATTTGGGGCAAAATGTTAATAGTGCTGGGCTTTAGAAGCCCTGGTCTGGCCTATCACTCCAACCCAGCACTCAGCCCAGGGTCCAGCACCTGAGAGGGTATTTGTACGTAGGTGGATAAACAATGATGTTTGGCAGGGACTCTGATTGCCAGACTGTCCCCCAGGAGCTGCCATGGAGCCCACAGCAATCCATGCCTATCCTGGGCCCTGCAGGGGCCAGCTGCCCAACATGACTTAGGGGTGGATCCCCCACCCCAGAGCATAGTGAGTGGGCTCCTGGCCTGACCTGGCCCTCCCTTCCTTGGGTTTCTGACCCATCCTGGCCAGACAGGGGCTATGCTGGGACTTCAGTCCTGCCTTGATCTTTGGCACTAATGTTCCCTTATCAGTGGAATGATCCAAGACTCCAGTTTTCTCTCTGTACCATGGGACAGTTGTCAGACCTGCTCATGCTGTGGGCCCACTAGGAGCCAAAAGTGGTTAGTGGTTGGCCCATGGGTGGGCGGAGGGGAGAGTCACAGAGTTTCATCCCCAGTTAGACTCTCCAGAGGGCAGCTGACAGGATCTGACAGTGCAGGAGGGAGAAATTCATTCAACCATGTAGTAAACAAATATGTATTGAGCACCTACTATGTGCAAGGCCCAGGTAGCAGGAATACAGCACTGAATCAGACAGACAAAACCTCTGCCTTCAATGGAGCTCACATTCTAGTGGCAGGAGGGCAGAGTAGGAATAGACAATAAACAAAAACTAGTAAGTAGCTTCTGGAAGGTGATGCACATTATGATACAAAGGAAAAATGGAAAAACAAACAAATAAACAAAAAACAAAGCAGGCACAGGGCATCAGGAGTGAGTGGGGCAGGAATGGGTTTAAGTGGTGTGGACAGAGGAAGCCTTGTTGAGATGGCGACATGTGATCAGTGGACACTATGGGGAAGAGTATCCAGGCAGAGGGAACAGCTGGTGCAAAGGCCCTAATGGGGAATGTCCCTGGTGTGCTTGAGGACAGCAAGGAGACCCATGTGGCTGGAGCAGAGTGGGTGGGGCAGGCAGCAGGAGACAGGAGATGAGGCCAGGAGGGAATAGAAACTTGCCACACTGGGCGTTGGGGATGCCCCAGCTTTGACATTGTTGTTTGGGAGCCACGGAAGGGTTTTGAGCAGAGGAGTGGTGTGATCAGAAAATTACCCCCATCGAGAACCACTGGGCTAGATACTCAAGGTTCCAGCCCTCATTGGGCTTACAGTTGAGCCTAGGAGCCACTGAAGTTCATGGCCAATGATAAACAGTGTCATGACTGTAATTGGGGAAAGTGAAAATTCACCCAGAGTTGGTCTAAGTTCTGCTGCTGAAACAACGTATCACACACCTAACGGCCTAAATCTATACAGATGTGTTCTCTTACAGTTCTGGAGGCCAGAAGGCCAAAATCACTTCAGAAGACCAAGTATCACAGGGCTAGGTCCCTCTGGAGGCATTAAGAGAAGTTCGTTCTTTCTCTCTTTCTCTCTCTTTCTCCCTTTCTCCCTTTCTTCCTTTCTTCCTTTCTTCCTTTCTTCCTTTCTTCCTTCCTTTCTTTCTTTCTTTCTTTTCTTTCTTTCTTTCCTTCCTTCTTTCTTTCTTTCTTCTTTTTTTTTTCCAGATTCTGGAAGCCACCTGCATTCCTTGGCTTGTGCCTCCTTCCTCATATCCATGTCGACTTCTTCCTGTGCTGTAATTGTACCTCCCTCTGCCGCCCTCGTATGAGGAAACTTGTGATTCTACCATTGGGCCCTCCTGGATCATCTGGGCTACTGTCCCACTTCAAGGCCCCTAATTCAATCACATCTGCAGTCTCTTCTGCTATATAAGGTAACATTCATAGGGTCTTGGGATCAGGATGAGCAGATCTTAGAGGGGCCACTCTTGAGCCTACCACAAAGCCAAATGGGGAACAGACCACAGTCCTGAGTGTCTGAGCTGGGGAGGGGCTCAGAGGCCCAACCCAGTGGCCAGGACAACTGCAAGACCCCCCAGAACACTACACATGCTAGGGAGAGGGCCCTTGGGTAAATTCATGAGGCCAGTTCCTGTGTGACCTTAGGCCACCTTCTGTCTTTCCCCAAGCTTCAGTTTCTAGATCCAAAAAAAGAGGAATAGTTAACCCCCACCTTGCTTGCAGGACATTGTTTAAGTTAGATGATCTGCATGCCCCTTCTCTTCCCCACCAACCACACTAGGCTTCTTGATGTTTCTTAAACATGCCAAGCATTTCTTATCTCAGGGACGTTGCATAGGCTCTTCTGCTACCCCAGGGCCCTTGCACTGGCTGTTCTGCTTTGGGTGTTTTTTCCTAGACACTGCCATGGCTAACCTCTCATTTTCTTCGTGTCTTCATTCAAATGTTCCCTTCAAAGAAACTGTCCCTGATCACCCTATCCAAAGCTACATCCCCATCAATCTATCCCCTTACCTGGATTTGTATTTCATCTTACATATTTATTTGTTATCTGACAAGGTCTTGGGAGGAAACAGAAGGCACACTTGGCTGGGATTTTGAAGGGAATTTAATGAGGGGAATAGCAAGGGATGTTGAGATACCACAGACGGGCGACAGTGGGAAGCTTCTACCCTCCCTAGGTCTAAAAGGGGCAGGGCAAGGAGTAGTGGTGCCAGAGCCCAGAGAGAGCTGGAGTGGGGTAGAGGGCCCTCCTGCCAGGAGCCAGAACCACAGTGTCAAAGCAGAAACAAGCTGGGGAAGAAACAGATGGACATCCTCTCCCCTGTCTCCAATCTCAAGCCAAAGCCTCCAACTGGACAAACCCACCAGCAGCCAGAGGGCAGATGAGCCTGAGAGTTGTGGTTCATGGAATTCAGCCTCCCTGGGCACAGGGCAAGGTGGAGAAGGGCAGAGAGTAGACACAGGGGCAGGGGCAGGGGTGACCAATAACCCACACATTAGTTTAAAATTTTTTAATTATCTCTTTTCCCACTCAATGTGGAAGATCCATGAGGACAGAGATTGTATCTCTTTTGATTATTACCAAGTTCCCAAGCAGCTTGAACATTGCCTGGGTGCTGGTAGGAGTCCCATAAATGATGGTTAGGGAAATGAAGCAAAGCCCAGTGATCTAACAGGAGAAGGCTCTGCGAGCAGGAGGGTAGCACACATATCTATGAAGGACCCTCCTGGTCATGGCTGCTGCACTCCACCTTTACAAGGGATTTTAGAAGTGCACAAGTCAACCCAGGAATTCATCTTGCTACTCGCCAGCCCTGCCACTGTTCATTCCTTATCTCCAACCCACCCCAATTTCAAGGGAGACTTCTAGAAACTCATCTTTGCCACCATGTTGCAAAAAGCAGGTTAAGCGGAAGGAAGGAAAAGTGTAAGCATCGTCTCCTCGTCTTGGCAAAGGAGGGAGTACAGTCCAGTAAGGAGAATTTGCTCAGGATCCCAAGGGGGCATTCTTCAAGGTCTCCTGCTCCACTCTGGGTGCCCTGCTCAGAGAATATTCTCAAACTGCCAGATACAAAATGCTTCTTTAAGGAAACTGTAGATCTGTTCTGAGCCCCCTACAATCCACACAAATAGGACATCCCAGGTTTTCCCTGCATGGAACCATAAGCCCTTAACCTTGACTACTGGGATCAGAGGGGTGGCTGCCATGGTGGATTTCAGGCCTGGCAGCCAAGCGAAGGGGGCTGTCTGGGATGGCTCTCCCAACCACAGAGCGACTTTGCTAGAATTTGAGAAACAGATGCTCATTTTGGGGACCTGGGATGCTGGAACCACCCCCAGCCCATACCAGTTTGCCCCTCATGTTACCCAGGGAGGTGCAGAGTGGCTTGGGAGAAAGCATATTTTGGGGGCAGAGGCCCTTGGGTGCAAATCCCAGAGCCTCCTCTTGCTAACTCTGTGACCTCTCCTTGTTCGTAAACAGAGTGTCAGGCCTTTTCTCCGGGAATGTTTTGAAGATTAAATAAACCTGAACCTCCCAGCAAGTGACGGGCACACAGTAGGCACTCACAAGCCGCCTTTTCTTCTCTGGCTTCTCCCGTGAGTCCTAGGAGACCACATCTTCCCTGAAGCAGGGAGAGTAGCCAGCAAAGCAACCCACCCTCTACCCAGATCAGCCTCTCCGCGTTTGAAAACTTCCAAGGCAGGAAAACTTTTTTCCCCAGGCCGGTTCTGTCGCGGCTGCCACCATGAAAGGCCCTACACCTTCCCCCCACGGGCCCGCTGGTGTCTTAAGAAAAAACCCTCATCTCCTCTGCCGAGATGAGCGTCGTCGCCAGGAAAGGAGGGAGCTGAGGGGGAGGCACTAATGGGAGACGCCTCGGCAGAGGAGAAGACACAATGGATAAAAGAAGAAAGCGCATCCAAACACGAGTTCTTGTTCTCGAGAAGAAGGGCCAAGTCTGACTTTATAGCAACAGCTTTGAGAGCAGCAGCGGTGGGATTTCATGGCAGAGGTTCCGCGGGAAAATCAATAAGCGGGGCCGCTGTTTGGAGATGCAGCAAGAAAGGCCACTAACGAGGCCAGATTGTAACAGTTCTGCGAGCAGCCACAATGCTCACCTTACACGGCGCGGCCGCGCGTTGGTAAATAATAAATCATAGCGGCCGGCGGGCGGCGGCGGCGGCGCCGGACAGAACGCAGCGCGTTTGACTGCAAAGCAGACCCGGGGCCATGAATTATTCACCGCCGCGCCGAGATAAAACACGGCAGCGGGAGGAGGCGCAGCCCTGCAAACAGGTGCCCGGCGCGGAAATCTGCCTTTTGATTACGAGCCTGGGCTGGGGATGGGCTCGGCCGGCGGCAGTTCGGGGCTTCGGCGCTTGGGGCGCGGGAAAAGCTGGGATTAATCAGGGGCCGCAGCCGACGCCCCAGAAGAGCGTTTTGCCAGACTCCGGGGCTGGGAGCAATTACAGCCAGGCCCGGCAGGGCTGGCAGCGAGAGCCTGAGAGCGCAGGCCTGTGTGTTGTGCACGCCTGCTGGCATGCATGCTGTGGGTGGCGAGGTGTGCATGTGTGAGTGCGTATGCAATGCATTTGTGTGCATGGGCATATGTGCTGCGTGCATGTGTGTGCTTTCACATGCGTACGGGGTCCGTTTGTATGTATACACATAGTGCACTTGTGTGCATATGCTGTGGTAGGTAACTTTGTGTGCACATGTGGCATGTGTGTATATGTGAACAAGTGTGGTTATGTGTGTATGATCGTGCAAAAATGATTATGCTTGCTTAGTCCCACACATGTCTGTGCTTTCATATGTGGTGCATTTGCGTATGCTTACAAGGTGCATGTATGGGTACGTGTGAGGTTACATATTCGTATGGGCACGCCTGTGCAGTGCATGTATGTTTACATGTAGTGTATGTGGGGTGCAAAAGCAATTATGTATGGTTAAATCTTTATATGCAACATATGCCCACATATATGAGGGTATATGCAGAATACGTGTTTGTGTGTGCTCATACCTGCATATGTGGGGTTATGCACATACACAGGCATGCATATGTGGTGTGTTTGTGCATATATACATGGTACATGTGTGTGCATATGCAGTGTGTATGGTGGGCATATGAAGTGCATGGTTGCACAAACATGATGTGTGTAAATGTATGTGAATATGTGCGGTTATGCATGTGTGCGTGTGCATAGTGCATTTGTGTGTGTACATGATGCATGTGTGTATGCATCCATGCTTTGTGAAGTTTTAAAGGTTTGTATTGTGCATATACAGTATATGTGTGCATGTGGATAGTTATGCATGCATGCATAGGTGTGTGGAAATAAATAAAGGGCGGAGGTTGGAATTATTAAAATTTGCAAACTTAGAGAAGGAGGCCCATGGGTCAGGGATCCAGACCTCTGAGGAGGAGCCACTAGTTGACTGGTGTTGGTGTCTCTGGGGTTGGTGGAGGGATGCCATCCCATAAGTCAAGAATGAAGACTCCTGGGAAGGGGGTACAGTTGGCTGATACTGATTTCTCTCAGGGAACACAATGAGGCTTGTTCTACAAGAATTGGATAAGTTAAAAACCAGGTTCAGCCCTTGCCTCAGAAGAGAACTGCTGCTGCCGGGGTGAAGCATCACCAGGGTGATGCTTGCAGGAACCATAGCAGACAGGAAGTAAAGAGGAAGGGGCAAGTCCCTGCTTGCTCCTCCAGCCCAAAGTCTCCCTCTAGTGACCCTATTGGCAGATTTTAACAAGGAGCCAGAAACAGGATTTGCAGAGTTGCAGGATCCCAGCCCTGGCATCACAAAGCTGACCTAGAACAGGTTTGGAGTTGAGGGACAAAAACTTAATTGTCACAGTCCACCCCTGGCTACTCAGCAATGGTCCTCAGCCTTTATACATAACTGAACTTTCATACCCTGATAAAACAACTTTGCATTTCTGCCTAACTCTGTACTTTATTCATAGAAATAAAAACATGTTCACCTTCTCCCCAGATGAGGAGACACATTCTCAACTGATATTGTATCCATTTTAGGAAAATAGTCACAGGGTGGGGAAAAGGTGGTCATTGTGGGAATGATGAGAAGTCCAGACTGGCCTTCCTGACTTGAGTCCCACAGAAGGGCCTTGCAGAGGTGTTCACAGGTGGCTTAGGGAGGCATCTGCCCACCCACTGGAACAGAAAGCTCCTAACCTCTTCCCCTTAGAGCCAGCTCTGTGGACCCTTAAAATGGCAAGTGTTCTAGGTCCCATAAGTTTTATCCAGCCATTTTCCTACCCTGACTCTAAGCTTTGCCATTGGTCAAAGGCACTGCAGACCTGCATTGAAAGCCAAGAGAAAGCCCTAAAAGAGCAGCCTGTGAACAGCGGGATGATGGCTTTCAAAGTCAGACTTCCTGTCCACTCCACTACCTCTGACAGCTCATGCTCTGACTCCAACAGCTCTGATTTAGAATGGGCTTGAGAGGTGCGTCTGTGGATCCCACAGTGTGGGAGAGACCAGGCCTTGTGAGGCTGGGACCCTGATCCAGGAGGAGATCCCTCAACATCCAGCTCAGCTCCACCCTGACCTTGCAAGAGAAAGGCATGGAGAACTTTCCTATGAATGAAGGCCTCCTGGTTGCAACTTCACAGCTGGGGCACAGATGCAGAACAGGCCCACAGAGGGCAGATGTGTTCTCTGAGGCAGAACCTCAGCCCCTGCCTAGGTTCTGCCTCATTATAATAAAGCCCCACATGGTGTAGAGTTCAATCTATTTGGGTCAACCTTCCCACCAGGATGGCTGCTTTCTTATAGATACTCCAGGGGCCTGCCATGCTAACCCCAAAGAAGACTAAACGTAGAATATCAGGCATCTGCCGGGCTGCCATATGCAGTTGTGCAGGTTGTGCACTGCCAAAAAGCTCCTGGCCAAGAAGGTAAGTGGGGGCTGAAATTTATCCCAAAATCCTATTTGAAGATAGGGAGCCATTATCAAGTTCACACAAAGATACCACATGGACTGGTGTTGGTGCTGGGTATTGAGGTACACTGAACAAAGTCACCAAGGTGATTCAGTGCATGCCTGTGCTCCCAGGGGCTAAGCAATCCTCTTCCACTAAATGGTGCTTGAGCAGTACCAATTCATAGCTATTATCTAATCCAACACCCCATCCATCTACCTGCTCATTGCACCAATGAGGCCTCAGAGGCCTAGAAAGAAAAAGGGTGAACCCCAGGCTTTAGGGACCTAGAGGCAGGCTCAGAACTCCCCAGCTGGGAGTTCTGCCCAGTCCCTCGATCCCAAGATGCCTTAGGCTCTGTAGGAGGAAAGCCTCCTATTTTCATAGACTCAGGTAACACTATTATTCAAGTCCAGCCACCTTTGTGTGATTTGGAGCAAATGATCAAACTTCTCCATCCCTCAATTTCTGCCTCTGTGAAATGGGGACAATAATAGCTCTTCCCAGAATCACCGTGAAGATTTAAATAAAGTAACAATAAAATAGTTACAATCATGTGTGAACCATTCCAATTGCTTCACATGCATTAACTCCTATAACAAGAACACTTCGAAGCGAGAACTATTAGTAGCCCCATTTTAGGAATAAGAAATCTGAGGCTCGGAGAGGTTAAGTAACTGACTCAAAGTCATGACTACTAAGGGGCTGGAATCTGAACCCAAGCAGGTGCTAATCGCTGTGCAAACTGCCTCTCTCAGGTAAGAGGATATGTGGACAGCTCCTAGCACAGTGCCTGGCACAGGTAGATACTCGGTAAGTGTAGCCGTAATTCTAGTTTGGGGATTCGACTGGGGCCTGGGATTATCTCTGGAAGTCACTCGTCAGCTGTTGCTGCAGGCCAACAGTCAGAGCCCAGCTTCCCATTCTTTCTGATGCCAGCCCCTGGGTCTGCAAGAACTCCAGGCTCTGATGCACCCAGTTCAGACCCTGGGGCTGGGCCCCACTGCTGTAACCTCAGAGGTAGCTGGAAGTCTGCAGTTGACATGCATTTAATTAGTTCAACCACTTGCTGAGCCCTGGTGAGGGCATTATCAAGCCTTCTCTGTCTCAGGCGGTGATGAGCTCCCTGTAAGCAGCTTTGGAGAGAGATAGTGGAGAGGTCCGAAGGCCAGAAACACGTTTTCTCTCGCCCTCTTACAGATAAAGTAGGGAGTGGCCAAGCGGTCTTCTTTGTGGAGAAAGGCCTCCAGGCTGTGCTGCTATGCATAGAAATGACTCATTTCCAGTCAGGGAAGGCTCCTAATCCCTGGGCCTCTGGCCATCCACATGTGATGCTCTCAGGATGGGCGGCAGGGCCTGGGAGGAGAGTGAGGGCACCATAGCTCCGGCTGGATGCAGAGAGGCCCAGTGGTTAGAGTGTACACTGTGTGGTCCTGACCCTCTGAGCTATTCCCAACTCAGTCAGAGCATATGCACTCTGTAGCCCAGGCCCTCCCAGGCTGTGCAGTGCTTCAAGTAGCAGTGTCATCTCATAATTTAGGATACGTTGAAATTCTCTATCACTTTGATGAATGGAGATTAACTGTTGGAGATGGTATTAAGTGACAACTTGGCTTTGAATCCAGGCTCCACTATTGACATGCTGTGTGACCTTTGACAAGTGACTTGACCTCTCTGTGCCTCAGTTTTCCAATTTATCAAAAAAATGATGAAAACATGTGTTTCAAAGATCATCATAGGATTAAATATATTATTCCATGTGAAGTACCTAGAACAGTGGCTTGTGCAGAGTAAATCCTCAATACCTGTGTGTCATCATTATTACTTTATTTTTTTCCACACTATATACCATAGATAAAGGGTCATTTATCATAAAATGTGGCTATATGTTGTATTTCCCTAAGCAGGTTGAGAGTCTGTTGTAGCACTGTTTCTGGACAGTGGTTGCCACTAACCCCAAGAGAAAAGGTCTAGGGATGGACTTTTTAGAGTAGAGTCCATTGTTCCATAGGATGATTAATCATGACTGCACAGGTCATTGTATAGAGAAGGATTCTGAAACCTCGTCTGAGTCTAAAAGGAACAAGCAATGTGATTGATTAGCAATGTCTGCCACAGGCATGGGTAGGGCAATAAAGGTGGTTTTTGTTTGGCTTCCCCCAAGAGGGGGCTGAGGCAAGACGGGTGCAAGGAGTTTATTTGGTAGGTGATGCCAGGAAGTCCAGTGAGTGAGCCGGGGAGTGAGACAGGGAAGGTGGAAATCCAATGAAGGGGCAGTACTGAGAGAGTTACCATAAGGCACTGGGGGCTCATTCTTTCTGGGGAGCTTCTGGAGACTGTGTCACATAACTCAGAATCACCCCCACCTAGGGGCAGGTGTATATAGCCACCGATTCCCGTCGCTCATTCATGGAGAGTTGGTCCTCTGGCATTAACTCCTTGGCACTTGCCGCCTGCCCTGAATGTGGTCTGAGAATACTCCCACAGCCAGGAAATTGCCCTCGAGCAGAAAAGCTTCACTCAGTTCAAAGATCAGCCAGGATGGTCTGCAGTGACTTTTGGGTGGGCTGGGGATGTGGATGGAGCACCTGGTACACATGCTGTGAGTGCTATGTGTGTGTCACCACGAGGAGCCATCATCTGCCTTCCCTCCTCGCCGCCTTCCCTCCCCACTTCCTTCCCTCCTTTCTTCATTTTTCTTTTTCCCTTCTTCCCCTCCTCCCTGTCTTCCTTCTGCAAACATTTTCTGTTCATCTCTGACTTGTCAGGCCTTATGCTAGAAACCAGGAGTAGCAAAATAAATAAAAGCTTGTCTCTGCCCTTAGCTCTTCAGTCTGGTAGAAACAGCAGAGACCTCCCTTCTCCCCAAAGGGGGAAAAAGACACCCAAAGCAGCTAATAAATGGTTTCAAGTGGTTCCTTTTCAGGCACTTTCATTTTTAAAAGCAGGGCCCAGGGGCTGAGCTGGGACTGGCAATTAGAGGCCGAGTTTCTGCATTTGAGAGATGGGGTGCGGGGGGTGGGGGGTGCAAGGAATCTGAACAGCTTGGAAAAAGTAAACTTATTAGGCGGAGGAGGATCTTACAGAGTATGAAATTTACAAAAGCTCTATCCGAAATAACACTAATGACAAGACGTTTTATTGATGTTTAATTCAAAACAGGAGCTAATGCAAGTGCCCTTCCCTTGGAGTGGGAAGGAGGAGGGCACTTTTCTTCCTAATAATTTACTTACACTGAATTTCATATGGGAAATTAATTTGCCTGGAATAAAACCAAGACATCACTCCAGAAGTAAGAAGTCACCTTGGATGAGGTTATCCTCATAGGGCTAGTCCACCACTGTCCTCCAAGGCCAGAAAGTTCTATCTGGTGGGCAGGCTGGGGGTAAGGTGCATTGTATTTGGGGGTCTTGGGGAGCTGTAGTCATTTTGTATTGCTTTGTAACAGATCACTTTGTAAGGAGAACATCTTAAAATGACACAAATTATCACCGTTTTCATGAATCAGGTGTCTGAGCACGGATCAACTGGATCCCTCTGCTCTGGTTTTATAAGACCCCTACCAAGGTGTTGGCCAGGATAGGCCTCATTTGATTCTCAGGCCACCGTTCTAAGCTCATTCAGGTTGCTGGCAGAATACACTTTCTTGAAGCTGTAGAACTCGGTGGCGTTCGTGTTCGCTGAAGCCAGCAGGAGAAATATCCTGCTGGCCTTTATTCTTGATTAGGTCAAGCCCACCAGGATTAATTCAAAGTCAACTGATTAGTAACCTCGATATAGGAGTGAAACCCCAGGTTCTTCCCACAGTCCCTGGGGCAGGTACACTGGAGACAAGGTATCTTGGGGATCATCTTAGACTTCCCCATACGATGTGAGCAGAAGAGCAAGATCCAGCTAAACATGGACCAGCTCTAAGACTGTGGGCAAGCTATTTTGTGTTGCTTAGCTTCTATGTTCTCCTCTGTAAAACAGGTTAGCAAACTAAATCCAGCTGATCTGAAGAGAAACAGGAGATGCATCTTAAATGACCACCAGGTAGGAATTCAAGTAATCAAAACTGAAAGGTAAACGCACTAGAAACAATATGTACTTATCTGTTCTAGGTGTTTTATTTTAACTTAAATATGATAAATGAATGAGCATTCACTGATTTTTTTTCACATAGGACCAGGGCAATTCGGGAATGACCTCTCCAACTGGAGTTCCAGGTAATCATTCTTTGTTTTGTTTTGTTTTGTTTTGAGACAGAGTCTTGCTCTGTCGCCAGGCTGGAGTGCAGTGGTGTGATCTCGGCTCACTGCAGCCTCCGATTCCCTGGTTCAAGCAATTCTCCTGCCTCAGCCTCCTGAGTAGCTGGGAATATAGGCACATGCCACTACGCCCAGCTAATTTTTTTTTTTTTTTTTTTTTGTATTTTTAGTAGAGATGGGGTTTTACCATGTTGGCCTCGATCTCCTGACCTTGTGATCCGCCCACCTCAGCCTCCCAAAGTGCTGAGATTACAGGCGTGAGCCACTGTGTCTGGCCAGTAATCATTCTTACATGAATGAAACTCATAACATCCAACCTACAGTTTCTACTTCTCTTCCATGTGAGTGAGAACTTCTGTGCATATGCAAAGCGGTGTGAACGCTGAATAGATCCAGATAGTGACCATTCTCATGGTCTTTTGTAGTTATTTTGTTCCATTCTAATATGAAACTACATTTTCTTTAGAATATTCCCTGTACTGGGACTTCCAAAGCATTCACCTCCTTGGTCTTGCACTCCCATTTCATTGGTCCATGTAATATTTAATGCATTTATGTCACTACAATAACAAGCACAAATGGCGTATAAGCTCAACCTCCTTGGGATGAATTTGCCAGCTCCACCGTGGAACACAGGTGCATGGGTGCACTCAGAAGTGATGGGCCGGGTGAGCATTGGGCCTTCCGTGAGCGGTAACCAGGCAACCTGCAGAAGGAATGAATGATATTGGCTAATCTGACAAGTTAGGAAAAGCTTGGTTAGCAGAGCTTCTGCTGAACTCTGAAAACGGAAAACGCTGTGACCAAGTCTGAAGTCTAGTGTGAATCTGATGGGCTCTGGGGACTGTCACTACTGTCCCAATGCCACCTCCTTATTTGGTTGGCTTGAGGCCAGGCCTCCTGCTAGAAGTCATGCGGGTAGGGGTAAAGTCCCCAGGGAAGGACAGGCCATCGCAGGGGGCTCAATGGACTGAGGCTAGAGTGTCTCTGGCCAACACTGTCACTACCTCAAGGGGGCTATAGAGAAAGCTGCTTAGGGGCCAGAACTGCACCTGAGTCCCCAGTCCAGGAAAAAACAGTCAGTTTCTCTGTCCGGATCCAAAAGGAGCAAAGAAAACCCTTGGTTTCTTGTTCCTGTCCTCAAATTCTGCACAGCTTCCACCACCCCGAGCTTCCCCGAGGGACTCTAGGTGCTTTGAAGTAAAGCAAGGAAAGAGAAAAGCCTGACAACAGCCACCATCATCATTATTGATAATTATTATTATTATTATTTTCTCCCTTATATTGAGCACTTACTATGAATCACATCTGGTAAGTGTATTTTATATTCATCCGTTCCTTTAATCTTTGGATTAACCCTGTAAGGTAGATACAATTATCCCCACTTTAGAGATGAAGAAACTAAGGCCTAGAGTTGTTCAGTGATTTGCCCAAAGTGATAAAAAAAATGGTGAGGCTGAGATTCATACAAAGATCCCTTTGATCCCAAAGCCGTTGCTTTTAACCCAGAGAATTGTTTCTTGGATTTTAATGTGCAAAGAATCTCATTGCGGGGAAAAGCCAGATTAAAAATGTCACTTTCTGGGGCCCTACCACCACTGATTCTGATTTACTAGGGCCTGGGTGCGACCTGGGGATGTGTGTTTCTAACACGTGTCTCCCGTGACATGAAAGCTGAGGGCCAGTGGGCACACCGTGCAAAGCAATTGCCCTGCAGTAGTGCCCCTTCCATAAGATTTGTCCAGCTGTGTTCGAGAGCAGTGATGGATTCCGCTCTGGATCCTGAGTCTGCCAGGGACCCTGCCCCGAGGGGACTCCTCCCTACCCCTGTGGAGACTTCCAGGAGGACCCCTGGTCATCCCATCCAGTGAGCCAGCAGTTGTAGCAATGGCTCTCCATCTGGCTGCACACAACAATCACCCGGGAGGCTTTAACAAGACCCATTCCTGGACCCCTCCCCAGCGGTTCTGATTCAGCATTTCTGATTCATCTCAGCTGATTCTAAGGTGCAGCTGGGACTGAGAACAACCAAGACAAAGGAGAAAGATTTCAGCCCAGCATAAGGAAGAGCTTTCTACCGTTTAAAGCTGTCCAGAACGGGGAAGCCTACCTCGGAAAGTAGTGAGCACACCGATTTAGAAGCACGAAAGTCAGAACTAGAAGGCTATTCCCGGTTATGGGGGATGTGAGGGGCACCGGTGGGAAGAGAAGGGTAGAGGCTGCTATTGGGAGGCAGATGGAGTGCTACAACCTCTGCCTTGGGGATTCTCTGCTGCCGTATGTGAGCAAAACCTAGTGCGCTGGGACAAAGAAGTCAAAGGAACATGGGAGGCCAGATTCAGGCCAGACCACCTTCCCAGACAAAGGAAGGGCAGCCCATCAGCCCGCCATCACTGATGACATCACCATCACTCATAGCGGCAGCACAGTGAAGTCTCTCTTGGACCCTTTAGATCATTAATTGTTATGAAAAGCTGTGATGTTTGTCATCTAGCATCCATTTTACAGATGGGGAGACAAAATCCCAGAGATGTTAAAAAAAATCTCAACCAAGGTCACAAAATATTTTAACCCAGTGGTCAAATACTTTCTGCTCAACCAGCCTGCTTGCTTTCAGACAACACACACACACACACACGCAAACACACACACACACATGCATGCAGTCAAACACATAATTCCCTGCACAAGAACACACTCACAGAGAGGAATGCCTCTGAGCATCTGCCTCATTTTTCCTCTGTCCTCCTCGTGTCCTCTGGTCTGTTTGTTGTGCTATCTCTGTGTCAAACTACCACGGGCTGCCTAGTTCTAACTCTCCTCCAAGTTTGCCAAAGAAGCCCCACCCACCAGCCTAAGCTTTACAGTTTCCAGGGAGATATGCTGGAGATGCCACCAGCTCCAGCCTCAAAGGAGTCTTTCACCCCATTTGGTTTGCAGGGGATGTCAAGCAGAAACTTCAAAAATGCACAAAGGGCCAGAAGACTCTGGTATTTTCTAAACACAGATGAATCCATGAAGACCACCTAAGGAGGAGGATGAGATAGGGAGGGGGTGCAGATAAATTGCATGGCCCCAACACAGCCAGGCTGAAAGTGAGCCTTTTTCTCACCACCCACTTCCAAAAGCATACAGCTCTGAGGGTCACGCTAATGTCTATTAACACCCAATAAGCCTGGGAGAGGGAATGGGCAGACAGCATTGTCCCTATTGTACAGAAAGGGAAACTGAGGCTAAAGGGATCCAAAGAATCCACTCAGTGAGCTGGAAGTGGCAGAGGCAGGAATCGAACTCGGGACCCGGGGTAAGGAAGAAACATCATAGAAGCTGCAGCTGAGAATTCAGTGAGGAATTCAGCAGGGCTCACAATCAATCTGTGGGTATGTATAGCTGGTTCCATTCTGATCGGGCAGTTCTACATCTTACTGATTATTAAAAACCTCCACGTACTGAATCTCACTCTGGCTCCAGGCTGGACACATTTGGAAGCTGGCAGAGATTGGACATGGAGAAGCTAGAAGTCTCTGGGCATGCTACAGAGCCCATCTCTGAGAATGTGACTGTGCCTTGGCTTAGCTGATGAGGTTGCAGGGACCCAGCCCAGCTTTCCAAATGCGCTTATTCACCAGGGGTTCCCACCAGTTGAAAAGACACGTTCCACCCGACCTCGCACTTTTAGTCCCTGAAATAGGAATGCATTGCTCCATTCCTCCGGCCCCTTTCCAGTCCAGCTATCCATCTGATCTATACCTCTCCCTCTGATGGATTTACAAGCCCAGCCTTGGCCCCAGTTTTTCTGTGCCTTCCCGTGTGCTGCTCAGCACGGATGTCTTAATACGCCAGCTGAGACTTCTTAAATCCACATTGAAACAACTGTTGGGTTTTTATACCGTTGTAAAACTCTTTGTAGGGTATTCATAGAAAATGTTTTATTAATTGCCATATGTTTATTGATTTCTCTTTCATGTCGGTTCTTTTGTTCTTTCTTTGTAGTGGCAAAAGATCTCTCTGCATCATCATTTGCAAGTTATCTAAAATGTCAAAGGTGTTCTTTTGAAGTTTATTACAGATCACATGCCATAAGGCCCGGACGCTGGGTATTTACAGTGAGGGGGGAATTCCCGCACGGACTTTCAAAGCCCACAAAAGAATTGAGATCATATTGGTTTAAAACAAGACACACACACAAAACCCCCAATTTATCATTTTTTACAATTTTTTTTCCCATTTTGAGGGGTGGGGGTAGATATTGCAAAGGAATTTCAAGAAGGAGAAATGAACAAATGTGTTAGCCTATTTATGCTGTGGGACTCCCTCTGTATCTTGCGGTCTCATTATGGTCCCCGTTAGGGAACTGTTTCTCAATCTTCATCCAGCCCTTGCAAACCTACAGCAGGAGGTTCCATCGGCTACTCTATGGGACCATCATGCTCCCTTTTCTGAGCAGACACCAGCTTTGGCCTCCCCAGAACAACAGGCCCCATGCCACAACCCTGGTGAGGATCCCAGGAGGACCCCCTGGGAAGAGTGTCTTCCCCTACACAGCATGGCACCATTCCTCCGGCCCCTTTCCAACATGGAGAGCAGAGGGCCTAGAGGTACCTGGGCTCTGCCCCCTGGGATCCAGAGTGGTAAGAATTGGAGGAGGACCAGTAAAAAGGAGGGGAAAAATGTTAATAGTGCAATTCCCTAAGATTTAAGTGAGCTATTGATGTCTAAGTCAGCAGAGCATTTTCTTTTGAAAACCCAAAAGTCATTTTTTAAAGCCTAACCAGGGAAAACTCGCACTTTGATCTAGAAGGGGTTCAAATGAGATCCACACACACTTATCACGGAGGCATGAGGAAGTATTTTCCACTCTCCCTCCTTTCCCAATAAAAAGAATGGATCAGGCAGGCTGGATCCCAGCTCATGCTGAAACACCATCACGCTGGTGCCCCTGGGCAGTGCACTGTCTCTGTGGAAGCCTCGATGACCTTGTCTGTTAAATGGGCATAATGGTCCCTAGATGACGCTGGTCTTCAAGAATCTGGGAGGGCCCACTGAGCTCTGAAAAAAGGATGTGCTGTCTGGAGTTCCTGCCTCCTTGGTCTCCTTGGCTCATTGCCAGTACCCTCTCCAGGCGTTTGTCTGGGAACTGGGAAAAAGGGTGGAGAGGCGGGTGGAGGGAGAAATTCAGGTTGAGGACTCCATGCTTTGAGTCTAACCTCAACCAGCTGTGCTCTTTAAGCCTGAGAACAGTCCCTGCAGCTGGAATCTGGCAAGAGGAGACTGAAAGCAGACAGGGCCAGCCCCTTCACTGGCTCTGCAGGAGAGGGAGGGATATACCCTAGATGGAGGAGCGGAGGCTGGAATCCCAGGGTAGATGGTTTGGGAGAGACCTGTTTGAGCATCTGTCAATCATTGTGGTCGAGACGCTGGTGGGGACCTAGGCACTCCCCTGCTTCCCGGCAATGCCAGCGTCAGGCTTTGTGCTCCTCAGCACGTCACATCCTCCATCAAAGCTTTGGTTTCCTCACTTATGAAAGGGCTGGGATGAGGGTGGGGCAATGGAAGCACAGTCACTTAGAAAATTTAAGGCAGCTGTCACTCGGGTGCTTATGCAAGTACAGAGGCAGACACTGAGAGTGAGCGCCTCCTTCATTTTCTCCCCTTATTTCCAGATCCCCAACCAACAAGATGACCCAACAGAGCTGCTCAGCTCCTGGGAGCTCTCCAGGCGCCTCCAGGTGCAAGCTCTAGATGTGGGTCATCGGAATTGAGCTGGGAGAAGCCAGGAGAGGTGGTGGGGACCAAAGTTCCAGGTCTCTGGCCTTCACTCCTTGTCCCTCCTTCTCTCATGTCATCATTGCCCTTCAACAAAACTCCTTAGCCTTGGCTCTGAAGAAAAATGTTAATTTGACCAAGTCCTTGAGTTTTGTGAAGATCTGATCAGCTACTGGCTGTGACTGTGAGTGTGTGTGTGTATGTGTGTGTGTGTGTGTGTGTGTTTGGGGAGGGGGACTACTAGGCTCTGAAGCCAGATCCTGGACCTCCCACTTTGTAGCTGTGTGTGGCTTGGGCAAGCCACATAACCTCTCTGATCCTCAGTTTCTTTGTCCATGAGAAAGAGATATTATTAACCCTTTCTTTGCAGGTTTGCAGTGAGGTTTAAATACATGAGTGGAGGTAAAGTGCCTAAGATAGTGCCTGTTACATGGTGAGAACCCAGCACAGGCCAGCGGTCACTAACACCTGGGCCTCCTTGGTAAGGGGCTCCTCTGGAGCCTTCAGTCCTTCCTTTTCTCTCCTCTCTTCTTGCCACAAGGAGGAGCTACTGCTGTCCCCCTGGGCTTCTCCAAGCCCCTTTGCTTGACCCCTCAGGGTATTGTGAAAGGGGCTGTGCCCACCTCTCTCCCTTCCTAGGCCCAGGAAGTGGGTGGGATGACTTTGGGGAGGTTTCTGGGGTTTCCTGCAAACCTCAGGGCAGGCAAAAAAGCCTAGGACAGAAAGAGTCCCCAGCCCTGAGCAAGCTACTCCCCCAGCCACTCCACTGCACACAGCCTCCCCTCCTCCTTCCCCAAAGCCAAGAGTTGGCTGGAGACCCAGAAAAAAACAAAAAACAAAAAAACAAGCTTTGTTTACTCAGCACATCTGCCCCTCACTGGGCCAGGCTGTATGCCGGCATGGGGGACCCAAAATGCCTTCAGTCATACCCCTGTGTCCCAGGAACTCACAGTCCCAGAGGGAAGGAGACTCCAAGCCCCCTCTATTGATGCCCTAGCATGAGCCAGGAGCTTCGTGGTAGGTGCAGGAGTCAGCACACAGGCAGCAGCACTGGGGGCAGCTTCTCCCCAAGTGGTGGCCTTTGAACAAGGCCTTGGAGTGTGGGACCTGCTCATCCCTAGCCCCTGGGCTCAAGTTCCACCTTTCCTACTCTTTGCAGTGGAGAAGCCATGTTCAAGGCCCCAGTGTCAGGATTCTCTATCACTTGGTCATTTGTGGACACCCCACACAGCTCAAGTCCCCAAGAAGTACCAAGGCCCAGAACCTCCCTGCAGGTTCTCTTGGAACGCTGGGAAGCAAGTAGGGGATGGTTCTTCACCTTGAGAAGGCCTCAAGCAGCTTCCCGACTGTGCGGCCTGGGGCTGGACTCAGCCTCAAGAGGGGTCCACGTGACATATTTCCAGGTCCCCAAGCAACAAGATGACCGAACAGAGCTGCTCAGCTCCTAGGAGTTCTCCAGGGGCCTCCTGAAGGCAGCATCCAAGTATGAGCTCTAGATCCAGGTCATCGGGTTTGAACTGGGAGAAGCTTGGAGAGGTGGCCTAGGGCCAAGGTCCCAGGTCTCTGGCCTTCATTTCTCCTCACTCCTTCTCAGACATCATCGTTGCCCGTCAACGAGAGAGTCGAGTCCACTCACAGAGACAAAGTTAAGTTCAAATATGAGTGCCACACTCTCTAATTGGGTGACCTTGGGCAAGTTGATTTATTAGAAGGGCTTCATGCGTCTCTGTTTTGTTCACTGCTCTATTCCTAGAGCCAAAAACAGAGTGGCAGAGGGTGGAAACTAAAAGGCGCTTAATACATTTTTGTGGACTGGCTGAACCTCTTAAAGTCTTAAAATGAATCAGTTTCCTATCTGTAAAAAGGGCGCAATAATAGTAACCCACCTCAAAGGTTTACTGTGAGTATGAAATAAGATAGTCCATCAGAAGCGCTAAGCCCAGTTCATGGAGCTGTTAGATAATAATGTTATTACCACCGGAATCATCACCACCCCCTTAACCTTAGAACCTCCAAAGCACTTTCAGTCCCATCAGCTCTCAGGATTTTCTCAACAACACTACAGGGGTGGCATGTGGGCTGCACTGAGGTCCAGAGAAGTTAAGACCGCTTCCCAAAGCCACACTGCTCCTTAGTGGCAGAGCACCTAAGTCCCTGACCACCCTACCATACATATCCTAGCTCCCATCTAGAGAAGTAGACCCATCCTAAGTTTAGCATGACGTTGAAGACAGGAGTCATTGAATAGATGTCTGGATTGAATGGGGAACTGGGTTTCATTTTATTTGCTGCTGGTCAGTGATATAGGAAGCATTATCATGTAAGGCAGAGTTCAGTCAATTTCTTCTGTAAAGGTCCAAAAGGTCAGTATTTGGGGCTTTGTTGGCCACATACAGTCTCAGTCTTAACGACTCAGCTCTGCCATTATAGCACAGAAGCAGCCATAAACAATACATCCATGAATGGACATCACTGATTCCAATAAAACTTTATTTACAAAACAAGCAGCAGGCCATCGTTGTTTGCCAACCCTTGATGTGAGAGAACAGGTTTAAACCAACAGCTAAACAGTGGGTCTGGTATCAACTTACTGTCTCTCTCCCTTTGGGCCTCAGTTTCCCCATTAGTACAATGAAACGGTTGAACTAGACCAGGGATCTCAAGCTGAAATTCCTCCAAGGCAGGCAGGTGGTATAGATGTGGGAGGTGGTTTGGGCAGCGACTGGGACAAGCCCACCTCTCCCACTTTGGGCAGCAGCCATGACTTAGCTCCCACTGATGGCGGTCACATGGGAATTCAGTCCAGGGAGACCAGATCTCCTGAAATCTGGACAAGCAGAATCGTATGTGAAATGTGCAGACTTTTAAAATATTTTTACTGAAATAAAACACACATACACAAAAGTACACACATCTTAATTATCCAGCTTGATGAATTTTCTTAAACTGAACACACTCATGTAACTAACACCCAAATCAAGAACAGGAGGTGACCAGCACACCAAAAGCCTTCCTCAACCCCTTTCCAGGAACCAACCCTAAGGGAACCATTTTTCCTGACTTTGTTCCAATTTTTAAAGCTGCACCTAATTCACTCTTTTTTGGCTCTGTGTGGACTAAAGGCAATGGTGGGCCAGTGTGCAACACCTGGCTCCGACCCTCCCAGCACATCGTGACCTGTGCCTTGTTATTGACGTTACTTCCAGGCACTGCAAACACACCAATGCAGAGCACACACAACCTGTGCATGGCAGGGTGGGCAGGGCCCTGGGAATGAGAGGGGCGGGAGTTTTTGTTCCCCTAAAGGCGTGTGCAGTGAGCAATCAGAGTGACAATGCGGCCCAAGGGGCGTCCTAAGTGCCTTCCAAGGAGGGCAGCGGGAGGAGGCCAGGCTGGGCAGGCGCACTCGGCTGGCTTATTAAAACGACTTTGATCCCCGGCCGCTTTGATATCCTGGGTCTTATAAAGAATTCACTTTCAGGGGTAAATATAGGTAGTTCAGAGAGATTTTATGACATACTGTACAGGCTCCTCTTCCAGAGACTTATTTAATTACTGGGATGGGGAGGGCTGGGGGGGACAGCAAAAGTGCTGACGGAGGGGGCTGGGCTTCAGCTTTTGCTGCTGCCCACCAGGGCATGCCAGGCACTGCCCGCACCAAGACTGAGTCCAAGACTCAGTCCACCAGTCCCTGGCAGAGGAAGGACCCTTTGTATGGAGCTCCTGCCCAAAAAAGGCCAAGGCTAGGAAAGATGGGAGGGGCAGATTCTTGCAGTTTAGTCCTGGACATTGGAAGAGGAGCTGGGTGGAAGATGGGTGGCAGATGGGGCTGTGCTGCCTAATGGTTAGTGCTTGTAACAGTGTGACCTGGGCTTGAATTAGGCTCTGCTGCTGAGTCCCCGTGGGCTGGAATGTAATCTCTTAGAGCTTTCGTCTTCTCATTTGTAAAGTGAGAAAAAAGCAGTGCCTACTTCCCAGGGTGGGACTGAGAAGGTTAAAGGCATCCATTGCCAGGCGAGGACGTAGCACCATGCCTTGCACCCAGAACGGAGTAAGGCCAGCTTACCCTACCCTTGGATGGACCCCGGGCCCAGTGCTGTTCCCTCCAGGCTGTGGGGGGAGTTGCTGTACTCCTGACCTCCTGATAGCCCCCAGCCCCAAAGCTTCCACACCTACCCTGGTCCTGCAATGCAGACTTGAAAACAAACAGTATCTGTGGGAAGAGCTGCCCCTGGTGGGGTGGGAGTCGCAGACAGGAAGTACCCACGGCTGGACAAAGGCAAGAGGAGTGAAAGAAGGGGGGTCCTGGGCTGCAATGGGGAATGCACTGGAATAGCGCTTCTCAAATATGCTATGCAGGACTTTTAAAAATGTAGATTCTGATTCCACAGATGCAGCGAGGGTGAAATTCTGCATTTCTAACAAGCTTCCAGGTGACTCCAATGCTGCTGGTCAGCAGTCTCCTCTTGCATTGAGGTACTAAAGCTGTAGACAACCCCTCGGGGTCTCTCCCAGGCTTTCCCCTAAAAGTGAAGAGCACTTTCCTGTCTGAGTCACTCATGGGGTGCTCATTCCAGAATAATTCCTAACCTGTCCCCGGATTCCCAGGATTTGACTCATCCAGAGACACGACCTACGGAAAGCACCTAGAATAGTGCCTGGATTGTAACTAAGTGCTCAAAAAACAACTGAAATTGTCATTATATTGGATAGGCCTTCAGGACAGAGACTTGGCTTCCAGGGCATCTATAGAAGCTTCTTGATTGTGCACCATCTCTGCATATTTGATCTTCTTAAAAAAAAAAAAAAAACTCACTGGGATAATAAAGTGTTGGCATAAAAATTTCCAAGACATTGCAATCGTTAGCCCCATTTTATGGATAAGAAAACTGAAGCCCAGAGAGATGGGGAGACACCCACAAGGTCCCAGAGCTGATAAAACACCTAAGCCAGGATTGGAAGTCAGGCAAGACGGCTGTCAAATCCACATGTTTGTCTCAGAGCACGCATCCTTTGATTCCTCCCATCCATTACACATGTACACATGCACACACACACACACACATGCACAAGCACGCACGCGCGCGCACACACACACACACACATTTTGTGCCTACCACTGAGCTGGGCACATACAACTCATTGTCCCTTACTACCTTATGGAGTTGTTATTTTGTTTTCACGCCCAAATTCTCCCATTAGCTATAAATTCCTAACAGGCAAGAATCAGATCTTACGCATCACCGATTCCCTGAGCCTGATACAGGTGATGCCATTCAGTGAATGCCCCCCTAAATGCCTGCTGAATGAATGAATGATGAAGACAAGAAAATGGGCAAATTTAGCAAATATCCTTTGAGAGGGTAAGTGATTTGGTTACTTTTCCCGGTGATCTGGCTAAATAAGTTCCCCCAGTCTTCTTGCTGGATCTACACAATAGCTGCCATGTGATAAACAGAAACATGATGGTTTAAACCTAGAAAATACTTTGTTTTTCTGTGATGGCCTGCTATCTAATCCCCTGTTTGCCCCCAAACTGCAGTTGAAGAAGGATTAGATGAAAACAGAATTGCAAAGCAGATGAGTACCATGCATTGTTCATTCCAGGAGACCCTCAGTGCCCTGGCAAAGGCCTTACACATAGTAGAAGCTCATAGATGCTCATTAAGTGAATGAACCAGTATTGGCTATTTCAAGCAAGGAAGCAGCACAACTGTCCCCAGGCCCCCCTTGCCCTAATCTCTCTCTCTTTCTCTCTCTTGCACACACACACACACATACACTCACACTCACACCACTTGAGCCCCTTTAGCACTGGGAAGGAACCTGCCTGTAGGTTTAAGGGACCCTGGCACCCATCAGTCTGGGAACGGGAGCGCTCTGTGTGTTTCTCTCTCCCTTCTTCTCTTGGCTCCTCTCCTTGCCCTGGAGCTGAAGCAGTAACTAATATTGTTTCCTGGCCTAAATAGATAATTGCCCTTCTGGCTGGATAAAAGATGTCTCACAGAGCAGAGTGAAATATCATTAATAAAGGAGACTGATTTACTCAGGAATTCCTCCAGAAGTGAGATTAATAAGCCATCCCCTGGTGTTAGATATAATCTTCAGTGCTCTCCTCACCGCATGACTTATTTTTGCAACAACCGCACTATTCCATCATTAATCATTACGGGAGGCCAACAGTTTATCTAGGCTAATGGGCCTGATACACAAACACAACAACTTTTTCCTCCCATTTGACAAGGAAGAAATTCAAGGGGAAAAAAATTAATCAACTGTGTGTTTCTTTTTAAGGAAATAGCCACCACCTTACCCAGAAACCAGGGTAAATACACACTTTGTGGATAAAAATGAATAAATGTACATATAAATTAATACGACGTGTGACTATAGATATGTAAATACACATGGAGTAGAACTGTGAATACATAAAAGTATCTGGGGCATGATCATGTGTGTGAAAATGTCTATAATGCATGATTGTATGTGCATACACGTCATGTTGTTCTGTGTGTGCATAAATGTATATAAAATATGTTTGTGTGTGAGTGTATATAGAATATGGGGTAAGAGACCTGGCAAATATAGGGTATGGGATCATGAGCTAAGCTTTACAGGTAAATGTATATGTGGTAGGAACCTGTATGTGTGAAAATATGCATGATTGTGTGTGTAAATGTATATGCCTATATATGATGCTATGCCTGTAAATATACGATGAGTGATTTGGGCGTGTATATCACGGTGAATGACTGTGTGCTTAATAAATGCTTACTATATGAAATTAAGAGACAAATTCTGTTCCAATTGAAAAAATATAATTAGCAAACTTTTCATGTGCCCATTTCTGCTGCCTGGATTTGCTTTCTCTTTTTCCTGTCTTAGGCTAGGTATCCTGAAAGCAGAACGAAGACAGGGATTCCCCAGCAGTGACTTACGGCAGAAGGGGTTGACTTCCCTGGCATTTCGGCACAGGGCAATGTCTGAAGAGAGCAGCAGCTGTGAGCCTTAGTGGACAACATTCCCAGGAGCTGGCGGGGGGTGCAGCTGCCCAGCCAAGGGGATCTAGGAGTGCCACCTTAGTGTCTAAGTTACCTACCAGGTAGTTTGGAGTTGCACTGGGAGAGCGCTTCACAACCATGATCTGAAATGTTTTTACTTAATTTTGTGAGCAAGGAAAGATTTGGGGTGGGGGCACTGATGGGCTTCTGGAGCTTCAAGATCAGAGGTGGGTCAAGATCAGAGGTGGGCTTCAGGACAACAGCCCTGGGGATGCTCAGAGGATTGAATGGAGGAGGCAAGGTTGTGATGGTCCAGGAGAGAGACCATGGGACATTGACGGAGGCAGGGCTGGGGGTAGTGAAAAGAACAATACATTTTGCTAAACTCCCAGCCCTGCTTCCTCCACCCTGGTCCTTCAGGAGCCTACAGGGCAGTGGGGCCCCAAGCACGTGGCCTCAGAGCCTGCATCCGGCCTGCCCTCCCCCAGCATGAAGGTAGTTCTGGCTCCCATCAAAGGCAGCATTCAGCCAGATGGGTTCCTGTCCTATGGCCACAGAAATGCCCAATCCCAGTGAGAAGGTGAGAGGCCAGCTGGGTGCATATTTATAAACCAAACTCCCTGTCTTTGTGGCGGGCAGCAAGGCCGTTCCCGCGTGGGCAGCCAGCCCTGAGCCTCAGCTCCGACAGAGCCAATGCTTGTCTGGGCTGAAGGAGGGCCGCCAAGCTGGGCCCCTGTCCCGGGCAGGAACCGGGCAGCAGCGTGCAGCTTGGGTTGCACCCTTGGCCTCCTCCCTGTGCCACGGAGGAGTCGGGCTGGTTACAGTGGCATTTCTGATGTTGTCTCATGAAATCTGAGTGCTGAATCCTGAATTATGGCCACACTCTCACTGCTCCACTTGGTGACTCAAAGGAATGCAAAATGGGGTGATTCTGGCCACCCCTGCCAATTGTAGCTCAGAGAATGTGGTATTTGTAGTTGGAATTAGAGGCAGCTTTCATGTTAACAAACTGAAATGAGCAGGGTTTGGTTTTGTAAAATAAACTCCTCTTGGTCCCAGCTGCCTGGAGGTGACCCAAGCTGCAGACACCCCAATGTGACTCACACAGGCACCAAGACACACTCAACACTCTCACACCCACACCACACACAACATGGCCACATGTGTGTACATCTGAAGAGAGGCAGCTCTGACCTAGTGGTTAAGAGCTCAGAGCCTGGCTGGGTTCAGATCCCAGCTCCAGCACTTAATAAATGAGCTGCGTGAACTTGGGCAAGTTATTCAGCCTGACCTGTAAAACGGGGCTACCAAGAGCACTTAACTCCTAGTACTTACCTATCACAGTCCCTAAGTGTCATTGGGACTAAGTGAGTTCATGTTTGTATAAATGCTCCAAAGAGTGCGTGGCTTATATAAATGGTTATGCCTTAGGTCTGAGCAGGAAGCTGCCTCACCCCCATCTCTAAGGGACCGTGGAGAGCCCCTCACCAGTCCCTGGACCTCTCTCCCCTATGAAAGGGGTCCTCCCCTCACCTTAGCAATCAGTGAGTGTGTGAGAGAAAGAGCTTGCATGGTCCTTCCTGTTATCTGCTTTCAACATCCATCTCTCTCCCTGGCTCAAGGCAAGGGAAGGTCTCATGACTCTCACCCAGCTCAGCTCGGTGGTACTGAGTTTTTGTTCAAGTGTGGGAAGCCTCAACTATTAGAATGCACTTGAAGCCCTCCTTCTGCACAAGTAACATGGAGCCAATGGAGAGCTCGCCATGTGTGGCATCTTTGCACAGAACTTTCCTTCCATTCCCTTCAATTCTGCCTACACACGTCCTGTTTTACCTTCACTTCAGAGAGGAGGAAACCAAGCTTGAGAAACCAGGCGGCTTTCCCAGTGATGCTGGGCAACGGGGATTTCAACGCCCAGCCATGTAACCGCTCACTAGCGCCACCTGTGGGCTTAGCGAATATTTGGGTAGCACCTGGACGTGACATTCATCCATCATCATGCAGTGAACATTTATGCACTTTCATTTCTGGATGACATCAGAAAGAAAGCCACTGGTGCTAGAATTTCTTAACACTTCCCTAACATTTGCTAATGTTTCTTTTCAACAAGAGGAGAGCCCAGCCTCGAACATGGAACCTTGAACTGACCAGAGTAGCTAGATGGAATTTAAAATCTCCTATTTTCATTGTGTTCATTTTTATCACTATCCGCTATTTATGCCAAATGATACTGATTTTTCCACTTCTGGTAGCAATGAAACGTTTCTTTTTAAAATTTCGGTTAGGAAATGAGTTGACTTAATGAAAAATAATGTAACAAGTCATGGTCAAAGTAGCCTGTGAGTATGGGGCACAAAAGTGAAGGAAGTCCTCCGGGAACTTGCACGTGGAAATGGCTGCGTTTTGTTTTACTGCTTCCCTGGGCCTGGGCAACTTGATCCTTGGGACCCTTTAGTCAGAGGTCTGAGCACTGGGGCAGCAGATAAGTGAATTCTGCCAAGAGAGGCATTTGAGGCCCAGACCTGCCCATTGCCATTGCAGGGCAGAAGGGCTCCTTCCTGGCACCCTGCTGATTGAAGCTGCCATCTAAATAACCACCCCAGCCTTCAGCCCTGAGCTGGAATTCTAGAAATTCAACTAGACAGTCTAGAGGATGGGGAGACTGTTCTAAGAACGCAAGTGGATACAGGAATGCTGCCGTAACTTCTTGCGGTGAGATTCCAAATGTGAGAAGAGTTAGGGAGACAGAGAGGAAGGAATCTCTACACACACACACACACACACATATATCCACAAAGATGCCCATACACACAAATATACACATACACACGAGCACATAGAATGTACAAACACACTCATACACACAAGCACACAGATAAATATACACACAAACATGCACGTGCAAACACACACACATGAACAGGCAGTCACACAATTGCGTCCTCCCTTGAAGTCCCAGTCCGGGTGGCGGCTGGTGCAGTGCAGAGACCAGTTTTTCCCAAGCCCTGTTCACGTCTGGTCCAAGACACTCCTCTCACCTCCCAAAATGGAAGTCATGAGAACGCCACACAGCGCCTGACAAAAAAGGTATTTGCTCCATCCTGGCCTAATTACAGGGGCCATTCTGGGCCTGGCCTGGCTGGAGCTGCCTCTCCCCACCCCTCTGCCCGTCCACTTTCCTGTACTCAGGGGCATCTCTGGCCAAGCTGTTTCCCGGACATGGCGTCCATTAGGGCCTCAATTACCTGGCAGGGCCACGGCCTTTGAAGTGGCTGCCGAGGCCTCTGGGAGGCTATTTTTCTCTCACCTGTCACCACTTATTTTCCTGGGCTCCTGGCCTGTGGCCCGGCATTTTTAACTAATGGGGATTAAATAATCCAGCTGTAATACAAATGCCCACTCCCGGCCCCGGCCCCTGGGTTTGTGTTGGAGTCATTAAGACCTCAGCCGGAGCTGGCAGGCGCTCCCCGTAGAAGGGTTAAGGAGAGGCCGGGCGGCACATTCTGGATTTTTTTATTGCCTCCTCATTATAGCTATTATCCACAAACACAACCGCTAATGAGAGGGCTGAGGAATTTGGGAGAGGAAAGGTTTCATTTGGGCTAGAGAAGGAAGCCATCGTCTGCCCTGAAATAGCAGCACCATGCCTGGGGATACCTCTCCCCTGAACACCCCCACGTTCCAGGGCGGGAGCGCTGGAATCAGGGGCAGGAGAGGGTTGGAAGAAGACCCATAGCCTGGGGTTCTGGACGCCTGAGAAGAAAGGGATGCCCTCATCTCACCTGTGGGTGGCAATATTTACTGCACACCCTTAGGTGCCTGGGCCTGTGTTAGTGTGGGGAGGTGCCCGTGGAATTCGACACACAATCTGGGACAGTCCTGAGAGCAAAAGGTGACACTAGTAATAGTTTCTCCAGGACAGCAGGGACCAGCCAAAACTAGCAGGAAATAAGTGAAGCGTTTGCCTCAGATGCAAAATTCCAGGGGCTCCAAAATTCTCAGTGATCAAATAATATTTTAATACATGTTTTAAAAGAATATTAATGCAAAAAAACCCCCACAAAGAACAGAATATGAGCTTTTTGTTTGTTTGTTTGTTTGTTTTTTGAGGCAGGGTCTAGCTCTGTTGCCTAGGCTGGAGTGTAGTGGCGTGATCTCGGCTCACTGCAACCTCTCCGTCTCCCAGACTCAAGCAATTTTCCTGCTTCACTCTCCTGAGTAGCTGGGACTACAGGCATGAGCCACCACGCCCGGCTAATTTTTGTATTTTTAGTAGAGATGGGGTTTCACCATATTGGCCAGGCTGGTCTCAAACTCCTGAGCTCAAGAGATCCACCCGCCTCAGCCTCCCAAAGTGCTGGAGTTACAGGCATGAGCCATCATGCCGGGCCAGAATACGAACATTTTAAATAAACAACGATCTGACAGGGTTGGGATTAGAGTAAGGACAGCAAAGCCAAGTCATGCAAGCCATGCAAACTCAGGGACAGAGCTTGTCTTTAAAGTGTTGATATTCTTCTGTTCATCATGGATTTTTTTTTTTCTGGCATCAATTTTGATTTTTTAAGATATTGCATTAAAATAGTACTTATTTTAATTACTGACTGTTCTAACACACTCTTAAATTTTCCACCCAAGGCTGCTGCCTCACTTGCTTCACCCTAGTCCCAGCCCTGCCAAACCAGGTTTGGAAAATTAAAGCCATGTCTGACCCCAGCTCTTGCCTCTGTGTCCCCAGTCTTCTGTGCCCAGACAGAGAGAACTTTCTCATTTCCCAGTTTCTCTCTCACTTCTGAGCCTCCCTATAGGTTGTTCCCTCATCCTCAAAATCTCCCATCCGCTTCCCTGTAATAATGACAAGAATGATCATTTACAACCATGTCCAATGAGTCAAGCCCTATACTAAGTGCATGCACACCATAGCTTGTTAAGTAAACCCAACAACCTATAAGGTAGGTGCTGAGAGAAGCCCTGCTTTACAGATGGGGAAAATGATAAAGGGTGTCTCACTCATGCAGCTCTTGAGCCATAATCACCAAAGCCAATGCCCTTAACCCCTGTCTTCTCCTGCCTCCACGCAGCTAGTACCCATTCAATGCGCGGTCACGTTTAAAAGCGTGTGCTTTGGGTTCAGATCGTGGCTCTGCCTAGCTCTGGCTGCATGTCCTAGTCAAGTTACAAACCTCGTTATGTCTTGGGTTTCTCCTATGTAAAATGGGGGTAATAGTAGAGTTATTATGAGGATGAAATGGGTTAATATACATAATGTGCCTACAATCGTGTCTGACACATGGGACTTTCTAGATTTTAGCACTGGAAGTCCCATATCCCAGGAAACAAATCAGTCCAGGGCAAACTGAGATGGTTGGTCATGCTATTGGGAGATGTCAATACATGTGAATTACTATTACTGTTATTATTACTGGTCACCTGGTGTTGCCGTGTCCAGATGTCTTCTCTCGTCACTGCTTACACTGTCAGCCTAAAACCTGGGTTGGGCTCCCCTCTTGCTGCTCCCATAGACCCCTGTATTACTCTGTCATAGCACTTGCTGAATAGGTTCATAAGCCACCTGTTATCTGTCTCTCCCAGTACACTGGGGCTTCTAACAAGGCAGAGACTGCAACTGTTCAGGCCCATGTCCTGGCCAGTAGGGTAGTTCCTACCATGCTAGGTGCTCAAAACATGTCTGTTAAATGGCTAAATGAATGAATGAATGAAAGAGGCACAGACATCAAAAAGAATGCAGTCTAGTTAGCCAGATAAAAACTAACCATGTAATATTAGAAAATAGAAAAACTGTTAAAATACTAAAAGGAACACAGAAATCCTCCAACTTAATTCATTCTTCTGCAGGGGAGGGGAGGTAATAATACCTGAAGAGGTGAAACAGCCTGCCCCACCCGCACTGTCAAGTGGCAAGAGAGGCGGAGTTTGAAGGATAGCCTGGAGGACTTCCTTGCCACTGATGGGATCCAGGCATTGCCCCTGGCATCTCATCATGAATAGGAGATAACCCAAACCTCTCCATCATTCTGCCCAGTGAGGTCCAGGAGAAAGAATAGGCTGAAGCCGGGACCAGGTTTCAGCCTTCTTAGGGAAGTTAATTCTCAGGATTGTCCTCAGTCTCCTTGTCTGTCAAATGGACATGCCATCTGCCCACCTAGACTTCTGACACTATGGTGAAGCTGAGATGCAACTATAGATGTGGGGACTTTGGGAAAATTAACAATGCCTCTGCAGATGACAAGGGTTGCTATGAAAGAACAAAGCCGGCTCTCTGGTTCCCAGGTTCTGGCACTGTCCCAGGTACACCAATCTCAGCATGCCAGAGTCAAGGCTGGGAATGGTGAGAACCCCAGGAAACACAATTGCCTAGAAACCTCAACTTGGTAAACAATAAAATCTTATTTTTTAATTGAAAAATAATCTGTGGGAGAAGTTCAACATAAAAAAAAATAGATGAGGTTATTTAATAGGAAATCTTATACATTGTAATTCATACTTTTTTTTGAGACGAGGTCTTACTCTGTCACCCAAGCTGGAGTGCAATGGCACAATGACAGCTCACTGCAGCCTCAACCTCCTGGGCTTGAGTGATCCTCCCACCTCAGCCTCCCAAGTAGCTGGGACTACAGGTGCGCACCATCATGCCTGGCTAATTTTAGTACTTTTTTGTAGAGACAGGGTTTCACCATGTTGCCCATGCTGATCTTGAACTCCTGAGCTCAAGCAATCTGCCTGCCTCCGCCTCCCAAAGTGCTAAGATTACAGGCATGAGCTATCACATCCAACCTAAATTCATATATTTAATTATTAAGTTAATCACTGCACTGAATGTTAGTTCCACTTTCAGCATAGCCAAGTAAGTTCTTACCAGGCCTGACCCTCCTACAGACAACAGCTATAAACTTTGCACAAAATATGAAAACACCATTGACCTGAAGGGATCAGAGAGTGAACAAATGAGGCAGCTCTTGGAGAGCTAATCCTTAAGAGAAGAAAATGACACAGGGTGAGTTACCCATTTCTATAGCTTTTAGCCAGGCAGCAGGCTGAAATCAACATTACAAAATATAGCTAAAACTTTGATAGAAAACCCACAGCCTTTCTGGCCTGAAGAATCAGAGAACAGTGTTTGAAACAAGCACAGTTACTGGAAGGCAAAGGAGAACCTTCCTTGGAAAGGAGTGAGCTAAGGAGAGAGCCCCTAAACTCTGCATATTAACTCTGCCTAAATCTTGGCTTGACCCCTAAAATATGCATGCATGGGAATAAATCCAGCTAATGATAAAATAACTAAACTGAGAATTGACTTGCTTCCCAAAAGACAGTTTGTGGTTTAAGTCTAACCAAGGTAATTGCTTGCCAAAACAAAAAATCAAAATCAATAATCTTCAGAGAAATATAACAGAGTCCAGAATCTTCACAACATCGCATTCATAATTTCCCCAGTACAACCCACAGTCATTCAACATAAAAGAGAGAACAAGAACTTTGTGAGCCATTCTTGAGCAAAGAGATAATCAATGGAGACCAATGCTGATATGACTCAGCTGTTAGAATTAATAACAGAAATGTAAATGCCGTTATTGTAATTATGCTCATGGACCAAAAGAAAAATAGCTTCACAGTGAATGAAATCTTAGCAGAGAAATACAACTATTTTTTTTAAATGATAGAAATTCTGGAGCTGAAAAATACAGTGTCTGGAATAAAAATTAATTTATTAGGCTTAGCACCAGAAGTTTCTCTCTGAACAACAGAAAGAACAAAGATTAAAAAAATAATGTGGAGCCTCAGGGAAAGCCTAGAGTATATGTAATTGGAGTCCCAGAAGTAAAGGAGAGAGATAATGAAGCAGAAAAAAAATGTTTTGAAGAAATAATGACTGAAGTTTTCCCAAATTTAATGAAAAATATAAATTTATAGATTTAAGAAGCTCAGTGAATCCCAAGCAGGATAAATACAAAGAAAATCACACCTGGGCACATCATAGCCAAACTCTTGAAAATTGAAAACCAAAGAGAAAATCATGCACCAAGCTAGAAAAAAATAACATTACATACAGGGACATAATTTGAAATTTCACTAACTTCTTGTCAGAGGCTATAAAGACCAAAAGATTGTGTCTTCAAAGTACTGGAAGATAAAAAATAACTCAGAATTCTATATCCAGTGAGAACATCTTTTAATAATGAAGGTGAAATAGAGACATTTCAGATAAAAGAAAATTAAGAAAATGTCTCCTCGTAAGGCCTGTATTACAAAAAAATACTAAAAGGAACTTTTCAGGCCAAAGGGAAATGAAGAGTGTAATAAATGGTGAATATCTGGGTAAATATTGAAGGCTTTTTTAAATCTTACTTTATTTGACATATTTAATTTATTTAACATACATAAAGTACTTTAAAGCAAAAATATGATATTGTAGTGTAGAGTTTATAATATATGTAAATATAAGTATAGAATACAGGATGGCTGGATACAGTGGTGGAGAGGCAGTAAATGGACTCATATGATTGCAAAGTTTTTATGTCTCATACCAAGTGGTAAATATTAACACTCATTATATGTGGAGGTTTAAGAATTATCTAAGTCCTTTAAGAATGCCATAACAAAATGGCATACCATAAACTGGTGGCTTATTAATAGCAAATATTTATTTCACACAGTTCTAGAGGCTGGGAAATCTAAGATCAAGCCACCACCAGATTCTGGTAACAACCTGTTTCCTGGTTCATAGATTGTGCCTTCTCCCCATGTCCTCCCAGCGGAAGAAGCTAACCAGCTCTTGGGTGTCTCTCTTTTTTTTTTTTTTTTCTTTAATTAAAATGCTTTTATTCATTTTTATTTTTAAAATTTTTTATTTTTTTATTTCAATAGGTCTTTGGGAAATAGGTGGTGTTTGGTTACATGAATAAGTGATTTAGTGGTGATTTCTGAGATTTTGGTGCACCCATCACCTGAGCAGTGTACACTGTACCCAATGTATAGTATTTTATCCCTTGCCATCTCTCACCTTTTTCCCCTGAGTCCCCAAAGTCCCATGTATTCTTCTTATGCCTTTGAGTCCTCATAGCTTAGCTTCTGTATACGACTGTGAACATATGATGCTTGGTTTTCCATTCCTGAATTACTTCACTTAGAATAATAGTCTCCAATTCCATCCAAGTTGCTGTGAATGGCATTATTTCATTCCTTTTAATGGTTGAGTAGCATTCCATGGTGTGTATATATGAATATAAAAAACATTTTCTTCATCCACTTGTTAATTGATGGGCATTCTGAGTGGTTCCATATTTCTGCAATTGCAAAATGTGCTGCTATAAACATGCATATGCAAGTATCTTTTTTGCATAATGATTTCTTTTCCTCTGGGTACATATCCAGTAGTGGGATTGCTGGATCAAATGGTAGACCTACTTTTAGTTCTTTAAGGAATCTCCATCACTTCTCAGCTTTTTGGCTAAGATCAAGTGTAGGAATCTCCACATTGTTTTCAATAATGGTTGTACTACTTTACATTCCCAGCAGCAGTGTAAAAGTGTTCTCTTTTCACCATGACCATGCCAACATCTATTTATTATTATTATTATTGCCGCTCTTGCAGGAGTGAGGTGGTATCACATTGTGGTTTGATTTGCATTTCCCTGATAATTAGTAATGTTGTGCATTTTCCCATATACTTGTTGGACATTTGTATATCTTCTTTTGAGAATTGTCTATTCATGTCCTTAACCTACTCTTTGATGTGAGGTTTTTTTTTTCTTGCTGATTTGTTTGAGTTCTTTATAGATTCTGGATATTAGTCCTTTGTCGGATGTATACATTGTGAAGATTTTCTCCCACCCTGCGGGTTGTCTGTTAACTCTGCTGATTATTTCTTTTGCTGTGCAGAGCTTTTTAGTTTAATTAAGTCTCATCTATTTATCTCCATTTTTGTTGCATTTGCTTTTGGGCTCTTGGTCATGAAGTCTTTGCCTAAGCCAATGTATAGAAGAGTTTTTTCCTTGTTATCTTCTAGAATCTTTATGGTTTCAGGTCTTTAATTTAAGTCTTTGACCCATCTTGAGTTGATTTTTTTTAGAAGAGTTTTACTCTGTCGTCCAGGCTGGAGTGTAGTGGCGTGATTTTGGCTCACTGAAACTTCTGCCTCCTGAGTTCAAGCTATTCTCCTGCCTCCGCCTCCCGAGTAGCTGGGATTACAGGCATATGCCACCATGTCTGGCTACTTTTCTTCTTTATTTTTAGTAGAAGTGGGGTTTTGCCATGTTGGCCAGGCTAGTCTCGAACTCCTGACCTCAGCTAATCCACCTGCCTGAGCCTCCCAAATTGCTGGGATTACAGGCATGAACCACCACACCCGGCCTTGAGTTGATTTTTGTATAAGGTGAGAGATGAGGATCCAGTTTTTTTCTTCTACATGTGGCTTGCCAATTATTCCAACACCATTTGTTGAATAGGGTGTCCTTTCCCCATTTTATGTTTTTGTTTGCTTTGTTGAAGATGAGTTGGCTATAAGTATTTAGCTTTATTTCTGGGTTCTCTATTCTGTTCCACTGGTCTATGTGCCTACTTTTATACCAGTACCATGATGTTTTTGTGACTCTGGCCTTATAGTATAGTTTGAAGTCAGGTAATGTGATGCCTCCAGATTTGTTTCTTTGGGTTTTTATTTTTTATTTTTTGCTTAGTCTTGCTTTGGCTGTGCGGGCTCTTTTGTGATTCCATATGGATTTTGGGATTGTTTTTTCTAGTTCTGTGAAGAATGATGGTGGTATTTTGATAGGAATTGCACTGAATTTGTAGATTGCTTTTGTCACTATGGTCATTTTCACAATATTGATTCTACCCATTCATGAGCATGGGATGTGTTTCCATTTGTTGGTGTCCTCTATGATTTCTTTTAGCAGTGTTTTGTACTTTTCCTTGTAGAAGGCTTTCACTTCCTTGGTTAGGTATATTCCTAAGTATTTTATTTTATTTTTTGCAGCTGTTGTGAAAGGAGCTGAGTTCTGATTTTCTTCTCAGCTTGGTTGCTGTTGGTATATAGCATAGCTACTGATTTGCGTACATCAATTTTGTATTCTGAAACTTTGCTGAATTCACTTACCAGTTCTAGAAGCTTTTTGGATGAGTTTTTAGGGTTTTCTAGGTATATGATTATACCATCCGCAAACAGCAACAGTTTGACTTCCTCTTTACTGATTCGGATGCCCATTTTTTCTTTCTCTTCTCTGATTGCTCTGACTAGGATTTCCAGTACAATGTCGAATAGAAGTGGTGAAAGTGAGCATCCTTGTCTTGTTTTGGTTCTCAGGGAGAATGATTTCAGCTTTTCCCTGTTCAATACAATGTTGACTATGGGTTTGTTGTAGATGACTTTTATTACCTTAAGCTATGTCCATTCTATGCTGATTTTGCTGAGGGTTTTCGTGATAAATGGATGCTGGATTTTGTCAAATCCTTTTTCTGCATCTGTGAAAATGATCATGTAATTTTTGTTTTATTAATAATTCTGTTTATGTGGTGTATCACATTTATTGACTTAGGTATGTTAAACCACCCTGCATCCCTGGTAATGAAACCCACTTGATTATGGTGGATTATCTTTTTGATATGCTGTTGGATTTGGTTTACTAGTATTTTGTTGAGGATTTTTGCATCTATGTTCCTTAGGGGTATCGGTCTGTAGTTTCCTTTTTTTGTTATTTTCTTCCCTGGTTTTGGTATTAGGGTGATACCGGCTTCACACAATGTTTTAGGGAAGACTCCCTCTTTCTCTATCTTTTGGAGTAGTGTCAATAGGATTGGTACTAAATCTTCTTTGAATGTCTGGTAGAATTCAGCTGTGAATCTGTCTTGTCCTGGACTTTATTTGTTGTTGGCAATTTTTTTATTGCCATCTCAGTCTCACTGCTTGTTATTGGTCTGTTCAGAGATTCTATATCTTCCTGGTTTAATCTAGGATGGTTGCATATTTCCAGGAATTTATTAATCTCATAGATTTTCTAGTTTATGCACGTAAAGATGTTCACAGTAGCCTTTAGTAATCTTTTGTATTTCTGTGGTATCAGTTGTAATATCTCCTGTTTCATTTCTAATTGAGTTTATTTGAATTTCCTCTCTTCTTTTCTTGGTTACTCTTGCTAATGGTCTATCAATTTTATTTATCTTTTCAAAGAACTAGCTTTTGTTTCATTCATCTTTTGTATTTTTTTTTCAATTTCATTTAGTTCTGCTCTAATCTTCGTTATTTCTTTTCTTCTGCTGGTTCGGGTTTGGATTGTTTTTGTTTCTCCAGTTCCATGAAGTGTGACCTTAGAGTCTCTATCTGTGCTCTTTCAGACTTTCTGATGTAGGCATTTGATGCTATGAACTTTCCTCTTAGCACCACTTTTGCTGTATCCCAGAGGTTTTGATAGGTTGTGCCACTATTATTGTTCAGTGCAAAGAAACTTTTAATTTTCATCTTGATTTCATTGTTGACTCAACAATCATTCAGGAGTAGGTTATTTAATTTCCATGTATTTGCATGGTCTTGGTTCCTTTTGGAGCTGATTGCCAATTTTATTCCACTGTGGTCTTAAAGAGTACTTGATATAATTTCTTAAATTTACTGAGCCTTGTTTTGGTATTATATGGTCTATCTTAGAGAATGCTCCATGTGCTGATGAACAGAATATAGATCCTGCAGTTGTTGGATAGAATGTTCTGTAAATATCCATTGAGCCCATTTGTTGTAGGATATAAAGTCCATTGTTTCTCTGTTGACTTTCTGTCTTGATGACCTGTCTAGCGTTGTCAGTGGAGTATTAAAGCCCCCTACTATTATTGTGTTGCCATCTATCTCATTTCTTAGGTCTAGTAGTACTTGTTTTATAAATTAGGGAGCTCCAGTGTTAAGTGCATATATATTCAGAATTGTGATATTTTCCTGTTGGACTAGACCTTTTATCACTATATCATGTCCCTCTTTGTCTTTTTTAACTACTGTTGCTTTAAAGTTTGTTTTGTCTGACATAAGAATAGCTACTCCTGCTTGCTTTTGGTGCCCATTTTCATGGAATAGCTTTTTTCACCACTTTACCTTAAGTTTATGTGAGTCCTTATGTGTTGTTGAGTCTTCTGAAGACAGCAGAAACTTGGCTGGTGAATTCTTATCCATTCTGCCATTCTGTATCTTTTAAGTAGAGCATTTAGGCCATTTAAAATTCAATGTTAATATTGAGGTGTGTGGTACTATTCTATTTATTGAGCTATTTGTTGCCCAAATACCCTTTTTTAAAAATGTGCTATTGTTCTATAGGTCCGGTGAGATTTATGCCTTAAAGTGGTTCTATTTTGGTGTATTTTGGGGATTTGTTTCAAGATTTAGGGTGCCTTGTAGCAGTTCTTGTAGTGCTGGCTTGGTAGTGGCAAATTCTCTCAGCATTTGTTTGTCTGGAAAAGACTGTATCTTTCCTTCATTTATGAAGCTTAGTTTCACTGGATACGAAATTCATGGCTGACAATTGTTTTGTTTAAGGAGGCTAAAAATAGGACCCCAATCCCTTCAGCATGTAGGGTTTCTGCTGAGAAATCTGCTGTTAATCTGGTAGATTTTCTTTATAGGTTACCTGATGCTTTTACCTCACAGCTCTTAAGATTCTTTCCTTCATCTTGACTTTAGATAACCTGATGACTATTTGTCTAGATGATGATCTTTTTGCAATGAATTTCCCAGTGTTCTTTGAGTTTCTTGTATTTGGATATCTAGCTCTCTAGCAAGGCCAGGGAAGTTTTCCTCAATTATTCCCTCAAATATGTTTTCCAGGCCTGGTGTGGTGGCTCACGCCTGTAATCCCAGCACTATGAGAGTCCAAGGCTGGTGGATCATGAGGTCAGGAGTTCAAGACCAGCCTGGCTAACATAGTGAGATGCTATCTCTACTAAAAATACAAAAATTAGCCAGGCATGGTGGCATGTGCCTGTAGTCCCAGCTGCTCGGGAAGCTGAGACAGAAGAATTGCTTGAACCTGGGAGGTGGATGTTGAAGTGAACCGAGATCACATCACTGCATCACTGCATTCCAGCTTGGGCAACAGAGTGAGACTTCTTATGTGTATGTGTGTGTGTGTGTGTGTGTGTGTGTGTGTATATATATATATGTTTTCCAAACTTTTACATTTCTCTTATTCCTCAGGAACACCAGTTATTCTTAGGTTTGGATGTTTAACACAGTCCCAAACTTCTTGGAAGCTTTGTTCTTTTTTAAAAATTCATTTTTCTTTGTCTTTGATGGATTGGATTAATACGAAAGCCTTGTCTTTGAGCTCTGAAGTTCTTTCTTCTGCTTGTTTGATACTATTGCTGAGACTTTCCAGTGCATTTTCCATTTCCCTAAGTATGTCCTTGATTTCCAGAAGTTGTGAATGTTTTTCATTTATGCTATTTCACTGAAGAATTTCCCATTCGTATCCTGTATTTTTTCATTTCTTTAAGTTGGACTTCACCTTTCTCTGGTGCCTTCTTGATTCGCTTAATAATCGACTTCCTGAATTCCTTTTCTGGCAATTCAGAGATTTCTTCTTGGTTTGGATCCATTGCTGGTTAGCTGGTATGATCTTTCAGGGGTGTTAAAAAACCTTGTTTTGTCATATTACCAGAATTGTTTTCTGGTTCCTTCTCATTTGGGTAGACTATGTCAGAGGGAATATCTGGGATTCAAGGGCTGCTGTTCAGATTATTTTGTCCCACAAGGTCCTCCCTTGGTGTAGTGTTCTCCCCATTCCCCTAGGAATGGGGCTTGCTGAGAACCAAACTGTAATGATTGTTTTTGCTCTTCTGAGTCCCACCCAACGGAGCTACCAGGCTCCAGGCTGGTAGTGAGGCGTGTCTGCAAAGAGTCCTGTGATGTATTTCTGTGGTATTAGTTGTAATATCTGTCTTCAGGTCTTGCTGGTATCTGTGGAAGAAAGTATTGAATATAGTTAGATTGAGGTCTAATTAATCCATGGATAACAGCACCTGCTCCTATGGAGTTCACAGTGGGGTGAAGTGGACTCTATAAGGGTCCTTGGTTGTGTTTTTGTTTACAGCACTGGTCTGGTGTTGATTAGCCTCCAGCCAGGAGGTGGCGCTTTCAAAAGTGCATCAGCTGTGGTCCTATAGGGAGGAGGCCAACTTGCCCTAGGGACACCTGGTGTCTTAGCTGATGGGCAGGGCCATAGTGCTCCCAAGAGATTATGACCTTTATCTTTGGCTACCAGGGTGGGTAGAGAAAGACTACCAGCTGGGGACAGGGATATGCACCAGCTCAGGCATGTCTGAGCTCAGCCTCTCCTTGGGCAGGGCTTGCTGCAGCTGCTGTGGGGAATGGGGGTATGGTTTCAAGTCCAATGTAGTTATATTTCCAGGGACATTATGGTTGCCTCTACTGAGTCATACAGAACACAAGGGAAGTAGGGAAAAGCCGGCAGTCACAGGCTTCACCCTGCTCCCACACAGCCTGCAGGCCTACCATGTGTTGGGCAGTAGCTATGCTTACATAATGGTGAGCAAAAACATTCAATTTTATTTATTTTTTTTTTTGAGACAGGATCTGGTTCTGTTTCCCAGGTTAGAGTGCAGTGGCACGAACACAGCTCACTGCAGCCTCAACCTCCTAGGCTCAAGTGATCCTCCCCAGAGGTCTTTTTTATAAGGACACTAATCCTGACCACGAGGGCAGAACCCTCATGATCTAATTACCTCTCAAAACCCCACCTCCTAATACCATCTTTTGGGGGATTGGGATATCAACATATGGATTTCGAGAGGGCAGAAACATTTACACAATAGCAAGGATTATGTTGAAATGCTTAGAGCAACCACTTAAAAATGTAATTCTAAAAGGTGTATAGCTAAAAAGACAATAGATAAGTTAAAACTGAATTCTAAAAGTATATTTGAATAACACAAAAGAAGGCAAAAAAAGGGACAGGAAAACAAAACCCAAGGGTCAGAGAAAACAAATAATAAAGTGGTAGACCTCAATCTAACTATATCCAATAGTTTCATTAAATGTTGATGGACTAAACACTCTAATTAAAAGGCAGAGATTGCTCATAACGATAAAGATCACTAAGAAAAGAAAAGTCACTTGAATGAATGCAAGCTGGGAATTCACCTAGTATGTGCTGATACAGCTTGCTAGTTGCTAAAGCATTGAAATACTTCATACCTGATTCGTAACTAGCCCCCACTGCCCCCCTATCTTAAACCCTCACTTCTTCCCCCATCAACTCTCATCTCTACAACCCAGCATCTCAATGGTTCATGCCTGGCACAGGATAGGGACCCTGGGACCCAGCTGCAGCATGGAGGCCATAATCCATTCTAATTTGACATTTCTAGTGCTGTAGTATTCTGAATAACACCCCTGGATGAATGCCAAAATTTGAAACTGGGAATTTCAAAGGCCTCATGCCAGCCTCAATACGTAATTCATTTCAGTATTTGTTTTTCTTGCACATCATTCAGAAGCATATTCTGATTTCACACTGAGAAATAGTTTCAAGCGATAACAGTTTTATTCTTCTATTAACAATTCAACTTGTAATCTCAGTATATACTTCAATTTAACAAAGACATGGAGAAATATTGTTTTAAAGCCTGCATCCCCCCACACACCCCCCAAAAAAGTTAATTTGGCAGCACATAATAATGTCTCAATGATCTCCAGTAGGTTTAAATTGGGAAACATACCTTAACATATCTTTTGCTTATTTTTATTTTTTGTAAATAACAATTTTGTTTTTATTATAGTTTCTTAAATACTTACAACTATATAAAAAGAAGAAATTTTAATCAAGCATTTGAGATACTAAGGGCTGTGTAGAATGTACCTTAAACTCCTCCTTTACCCACTCTATGAGGAAACAGATGCCTAAGACTGTGTGGGTGTGTAGTGTATGTGTGTGTGTATGTGTATGTGTGTGTGTGTGTGTGTGTGTGTGTGGGTTTGCTTGTGTGCATATACATGTTAGTATGAGCATACAGGTGTGATTGTGTGTGTATGAGAGTATGCATGGTAACATATGTGAGCATATAGGAGCGTGTGCAAGCATGTAATAAGTGGGAGTGGGGTGTGTGTATGTGTGTGTGAGAGTGTTGTGATGTGTGCATGTATGTGTGGTGTGTGTGCTGTTTGTGAGTGTATGAGTGTGTGGTGTGTGAGTGAATGTGTGGTGTGTGTGTGAGTGGATGTGTGTGTGGTGTATGTGTGGTGTGAGTGTGTGGTGCAAGTGTGTGTGAGTGTGGTGTGCGTGTGAGTGTGGTGTGAATGTGGTGAGTGTGAGACTGTGTGGTGAGTGTGTGTATGTGCATGTGTGAGTGTGGTGTGTGTGGTGTAAGTGTGTATGTGTGTGTGGTGTGTGTGGTGTGAGTGTGTATGTGTGTGGTGTGAGTGTGTATGTGTGTGTGGTGTGTGTGGTGTGAATGTGTATGTGTGTGTGGTGTGAGTGTGTATGTGTGTGTGGTGTGTGTGGTGTGTGTGGTGTGAATGTGTATGTGTGTGTGGTGTATCTGAGTGTGGTGTGTGTGGTGTGAGTGTATATGTGTGTGTGGTGTGTCTGAGTGTTGTGTGCATGTGAGTGTGGTGTGTGAATTTGGTGTGTGTGTGGTGTATGTGTAGTGAGTGTATGAGCGTGTGTGCATGAGTATGTTCGCATGGTGTGTGTGTGTGTATGGTGTGTGAGTGCATGTGTGTTGTGTGTGCATGAGTGTGTGTGAATATGAGTGTGTGAGTGTGTATGTGAGTGTGGTTTGTGTGAATATGTGTGTGAGTGTGTATGTGAGTGTGGGTTTGTGATGAGTGTATGAGTGTGTGTGAGTGTGTGGTGTGTGTAAGTATGAGAGTATGTTTTATGTATGTGGGGGTGAATGTGTGGGGGGGGTCTGTGTGCATGAGTGTGTGTGAATATGAGTGTGTGAGTGTGTATGTGAGTGTGGCTTGTGTGAATATGTGTGTGTGTGTATGTGAGTGTGGGGGTCTGTGTGCATGAGTGTGTGTGAATATGAGTGTGTGAGTGTGTATGTGAGTGTGGTTTGTGTGAATATGTGTGTGAGTGTGTGCATGTGAGTGTGGGTTTGTGATGAGTGTATGAGTGTGTGTCTGAGTGTGTGGTGTGTGTAAGTATGAGAGTATGTTTTATGTATGTGGGGGTGAATGTGAGTGTGGGGGGTCTGTGTGCATGAGTGTGTGTGAATATGAGTGTGTGAGTGTGTATGTGAGTGTGGTTTGTGTGAATATGTGTGTGAGTGTGTGTATGTGAGTGTGGGTTTGTGATGAGTGTATGAGTGTGTGTCTGAGTGTGTGGTGTGTGTAAGTATGAGAGTATGTTTTATGTATGTGGGGGTGAATGTGAGTGTGGGGGTCTGTGTGCATGAGTGTGTGTGCCAGCATACAAGATGACCGAGGCTCCTCCACACGTGTTTTCTCGTAGGTCCTCACAAGTATTTGGAGGAGGGAGGGGAGAGAACGCCCCATTTTCCCGAGACTCTGCCTTCTGCTGGGTTCCTCCTCTGCCCAATCTGGGGAAGGCCACATTCCCAGACAAGCCAGCGGGCCATGCCGCATCGCACCCTGCCCGGTGATGCTGGCGACCCCTGTGTCTGAGTGCAGAAAGGTCACAGATGGGGTTTTAGAGACACTCGTGATTACCTTCTGGGTGACCGCCGAGACGGGCCACTTTGGGGCTGACACCTTTCTAAACATAGCACGGGGGAAGGGCCAACATCCCGTTCGTCACCAAAGCCACTTACTTACCCACCCAGACAGGCCCACACGCCAACGGGAGCCACTTATAGCCACCTTCAAAAGGGCCTGGAGTGGGTGCAGTGCCGGGGGAAGGGAGGGCGTGGCACAGGCCACTGCCTGCAACCTCTTGACCAGAGAGGAAACTCTGCCGCATGACATTTAGAGGCCGAGGGACCTGGGTTCAAATTCTCCTCTGCCCCTGCCAGAGTGGGAACTCTTCACTCCTCGGAGCTGCCTTTCTTTCCATTGGCAAGATGGGGATAGTCATTGTCGTGACCCCTTTCCTAAGAAGCAAGGCCTAGAACCCTGGAATGGACTCCTCTCCCCACCCTTGGTTCTTTTTTTTTTTTTTTTTTTTTTTTGACAGAGTTTCACTCTTATCACCTAGGCTGGAATGCAGTGGCATGATCTCGGCTCGCTGCAACCTTCGTCTCCCAGGTTCGAGCAATTCTCCTGCCTCAGCCTCCCAAGTAACTGGAATTACAGGCTCCCACCACCACACCCAGCTAATTTTTGTATTTCTAGTAAAGATGGGGTTTCACCACGTTGGTCAAGCTGGTCTTGAACTCCTGACCTCAAGTGATCTGCCCGCCTCGACCTTCCACAGTGCTGGGATTACAGGCATGACACCCTTGGCTCTTTTAGGTTTAAGTAGCTGGTGGGAAATCTAAGGAGGTCTTGGCTAAGGTCCAGGTGAGGCAGGCCAAGCTGGGGTCACAGGAAGAGCTGCAGGTGCATAGATGGGGTCCAAGTTCAACTCTATATGTGCTGAGTAGCTTTGGGTGACGCACTCCTGCTTCCTGAACGTAATTTCTCTGAGCTGTTCTTCTTGTCCTTCTAGACCTATTGTGAGTACTGCTTCAGCAACTGGTCCCTAATATCTGCATAAAGCAGGGTTCATCCTGAGCTGATCTAATCGCCTAAGACTACCCAGGCCTAGCCCTGTGGACTCTGTGTGTGTGTGTGTGTGTGTGTGTGTGTGTGTGTGTGTGTGTCTGTACAGGGAGGAGGAGAGGGTTAGGGTTGTTTAAATATGGCAGCTTTATTGAGATGTAATTCACATGCTATGTGATTCACCCCTTTAAAATATACAATTTAAAGGTTTTTGGTATATTCGTATCACAACAATCAATTTTAGATTTTTATTACCCCAAAAAGAAACTCCATTCCCCTTAGCCATGCCCCCCTCATCTCTGCCCCCGTACTCCTCCCCTCACTCCACTTTCCCCAGGTCCTGGCCACCGTGAATCTCCTTCCATGTCTGTGGATTTGCCTCTTCTGGTCATTTCATGTTAATGAGATCGTCTTTTGTGACTGTTACTGCTTGGGCTTTGGCGCTCAAGGCGAACTTGGGAGCCTCCTTTCCAGACATGCAGGGAAGGCCTGTTCCCTTCCTTTTGGCACACATCCTCGTTTAACCAGGGGCCCAGGAGCTTCCATGCTGCCCTCAGGCTTCTGTCAATGCAAATTAACTCACTGCAAGGTGGCAGAGACTAACGGTGTCTCCAGACTCACTGCTTTTTCAAAGAGGAGCCAAGAGGAGCGATGATTAACCCAGCAGAGCGACTTGGCATTGGTGCCCCGTTGGGATCCGCTAGGAAAGATTTCCGGGAGCAGAAGCGCCTTCCCAGAGCCCCTCAAGTCACAGGTCAGAGCTAACAACCATGTCCCCTAATAGGCCCAGGTGAATATGATTCTCTAGGACTTCCTACCCGGTCTGTCCCAGCAACACTGTGCTGCAGGAGAGATAGGACCCAGGGGTTGGCGTGCCCCAGCCCCACCCTCCTTAGGCAAGTTATACTGAGGCTGAGGGAGCAGCTTAGGGTGACCAGCCCCTGCGCCCTTGTACTCACTCTCCCAGGACAATGAGCACTCCAAGCCTGCATACACCAAGCTTTCCATCTCTGCCCCAAATTAGTGTATGATTTTGGGCAAGTTTCCTTCCTCTCTGAGCCTCAGTTTCTTCATCTGCAAAATGGGGATAACAGCTCCCACTGGATTGGGTTATTGAGAGGCTTAAATGAGCTGGTCCATGAAGGCTCCTTGCATGGAGCCCGGGGCACCAATCTGAGTCTGGACAAAGTAGGCATCTTGGTGATGATGACAGTGAGGAAGAGGAAGATGCTGGGGTTAGTACAGAGATGCTTTGGGAAGCAGGCCCAAGCTCTGTCAGTGGGAGCTGGGGGCTGCATGCTCCTCTCCCTGCCAACAATGCTCTTTGCCATCAGCGACATCTGGCTCTCTGCCCTGGATGTGTATTAGGAGTGATTACGTGTCCCTTTAAATTCTGGGAGCTGTCGCTAATGGGTGCCGAGGTTTATTTGCCACCATTTATTTCAGCTCCCATGCAGCCCCTGCCCCTCTCTCCTGAGAGGGACAGGCGAGGAGAGACACCTGCTCAGAGTGTTTAATTTCCGTGAACAGTGTGTTTCCTGGGAAGGAGCGCATTTGAAGTGCTCCACGTTGGCTCGAAACGAGTCCCAGTAGGCACCGCCACCCCAGACACTGAGCTCCCCCTTTCCTGGGGATGAAGGGTAAGGGAAGCCCTTTCTAAAGAGAGGATCACATTGGTTAAAAATTAGGGTGGAGGAGAAAAGATGAGGATAAGTCCAACCTTGGGGTGAAGACCGAGCAGGGCTTCGCAGTAAAGACAGGCCTGGGCTTGGATCATGTGTTGTCACATTCTGGGGCACATTTCTTAGCCTCTCCATAAAAAGGAAAAGCTGAGCCCCTTTTCCCAACACACCCCCAACAAATATACACACACACACACACGAGGTGACAGGACTAAATGTGCTGGAAAATGCTGGACCCAAATTACAAAGGCTGATAATATCACAACCACCCCGAGCATCTGTAGCACGAAGGACAAGAAGCCTCCACTTCCTGATGTCTTTCTCTCTCCTGACTCCGCCCCTCATGGTAGGGGCCTCCCCAGAGTTGTGTGTGGACTCTGCAGCGCACCCTCCAGCTCTTTCCACACACCTCTCCCTCCATAAAGCTGCCTGTTGGCCACTCATGGGATCAAGGGTGCCTTCGCCAGGTGTATAGCTCACCTTTAGGGGGATAGACTCACAGAACTCATCCATACAGGCCCTGGAAGGGCCATTTGAGCAAAGAATTCAGAAGCCCCAGGTACCTGGAGTATCATCTAGAGACGAGTCACCTCCACTTGACCCCACAGACACCTCAACCCTTGGCTGCAAAGCTTCCTCACCCCCTGGGGTGGGGAATGGCTCAGGGTGGACACAGCCAGCCATTCTGAGGTGCAGGCTTGGAGCAGGGACTCCTCTTGCCCAGGTCGAGGTGCAGTACTAACGTCAGGAGCTGGTGAGGATGAAGATAGATGGTTCCCGTCAGCAGGGACTGGTAGAAGTAGAAGACAGCATGGCTATTTTGGAGGGCAATTTGGCAGTGGCTACTGAAACTGAAAACACACAGAGATCCAGTGACCCAGCAATTACACCTCTTCGTGGCTACCCCAGGAAACACTCACCACCGTGTCTAAAGAGGTATGTGCCCAGACAATCACACCATGTGATTTACCAAAGTTGACAAAATGAGAACAACCTAAATGTTCGTCAGATGAGGAATGTCTAATGAAACCACAGCACAGTCCTTCTATGGAACATGGTGCAGCCAATAAAAAGAATAATGTTGTTTCTATGGGTTCTCACAAGGGACAAGCATGAAGACATATGATTGGGGGGAAGAAAACATGAGTTCCTTGAGTCTGTTTACATCAAATCAAATCAGAACAACACCATATATTTCCGCGAATACATACACCTGTGTGTAAATATGCAGAAGCATGTCTGGAAGAATTCACAATAATTGTCTCCAGGGAATGAAGTATGGCACCAGGACTAGGGGATAGTGGTCACAAACAACTTAATTCTAAGCTGTAACATGTATATCCATATATATCTACATGTAGTCATGTGTTCCTTGTGTACTTAAAATTTCCTCTAAATTTATTATTATTATTATTATTATTATTATTATTATTATTATTCTTCCAGAGTCAAGGTTTTGTTCTGTCACCCAAGCTATAGTGCATTGGAAAAAGCTCCTCACTGCAGCTTCTAACTCCTGGGCTCAAAACGTCCTCCCACCTCAGCCTTCCGAGAAGCTGGGACTACAGGCGTGTGCCACCACACCCGGCTATATATATTTTTTTGTTTTTGTAGACATAGGGTATCACTGTGTTGCCCAGACTGGTCTCAAATGTCTGTCCTCAAACAATCCATCCACTTCCCCCTCCAGAGTCACTGAGTTCATCTAGATTTTAACTGAGTAGACGCTCAATTGAAGTTCATCTATGCTTCCTACCTTTTCATCCTCAGAGCACTTGAAAGTTTCCGAAACATTTTGCACCCACAGTCTGTAAGTCAACAGAGCCCAGAGAGTCACACTTTAAAGATGAGAAAAACAAGGTTCATCCCAGGAAATAATCAGGAGTCTCCAAAGCCCTCCTAGGAAGGACTCTACCCAGGAATATTAGAAGGTAGCAGGTAAGGGAAAATCGAACATCTTTAATGGAGGAGGAAAAGGATTCCCACATTCTGCTTCTCTTCACTCCTTAGCTGATGAAATATGATCATCTGCATGTCCTCCTTCTGCTATGGGCTCTGTCTGGAATACCTGCCTTATCCGATTTGTTTTTATGTTTACAAGCATAGTTCATCTCACCTCCTCCAGGAAGCCTTCGCTGACTAACCCAGCCCAATCTTCTGCTCCTTCCTCTACTGCTTCTAAGTTAGCTACAATTAGCCATGTGTATCCACAGGGATACTTATTGTGCACCTACTATATGCTAGTGGCATAAAAAAAGGTGTGTTTTTTTGTTTGGTTTGGTTTGGTTTGGTTTGGTTTGGTTTGGTTTTTGAGACGGAGTTTTGCTCTTGTTGCCCAGACTGGAGTGCAATGGTGCAATCTCGGCTTACTGCAACCTCCGTCTCCTGGGTTCAAGCGATTCTCCTGCCTCAGCCTCCCGAGTAGCTGGGATTACAGGTGCCCACCATCATGCCAAGCTAATTTGTTGTATTTTTAGTAGAGATGGGGTTTCACTCTGTTGGCCAGGCTGGTCTCGAACTCCTGACCTCAGGCGATCCACCCGCCTTGTCCTCTCAAAGTGCTGGGATTACAGGTGTGAGCCACTGCACCCGGCCAAAAAAGGGTATTTTTAAAAATACGTTGGAACACTTAAGAAACATCTAAATGTTAAACTGTGTAATACTAAGAGTGGGTTATTCAAAATGTAATTATCTGGTAACCTCTGCAATTCAAAGTACAACTCTAAAGAACTGTTGCCTTATCCAGACATTTGTACTTATAGACGAACCCCCATGGGATCCTACTTATGGCTTAATTACTCTTACTTGACAAACAATACTAACAATTGCAGTGATGCAGTTTTGAAACCTACAGAAGCATCAAATTAGAATGGGGAGCGAGGTGATGCTTGAACAGTATGTACATCAGGAAACAGAAATGACAGCCCTCATCCTGGCAGGAAAATGAGAGAGAAACACTCACAAAGCAGACAGGATACTTGAAAAAACAGAGCCCCTGGGGGACATTTGGCACAAGGACAAACAATCCTCCATACTTTGGTGGGTCTTGAACACATTCTTAATGTATCATAGCACAGAACACTAATGAATATTCATATTTTAAGGCCTCCAGAGAAGGTTAAATAATTTTCAGAGTTCTCTAAGAAAACACAGACATAGATGATCTAGTCAGGAAATTTTTATCTTAAGACATTTAAATAAGAAAAAGTTGCATACAGAAAGGGCAACTTTCAATTACCTAAAATATTTAAATACATGGAAAAATGTTACTGCCCCATGATTCTGGGTAACTGAAGCAGGGTAGGTTGTAGCAGATTTTTCCGTGGATGCTGGTCTCACTCTCTGCCATCCTTGAGCTTCCCCTGTAATTAGAGATCCATGTTCTGTGCCCATCCCCAAGGCCTGAGAGCCAGCCCTAGCATGTCCCGGGCCCAGTGGAAGAAGATGCCTACAGGGTCATGGGTTGCAGCTAACAACTGACTTCACCTCTCAGCCTGGTGCGCAGCTCTGGCCCTGAGACTCTAGTAGGACAAGAGTGAGGTGGAAAAAAAAAAAAAAAGCGTTGGAAATTGGTGAGAATAAACAGAAGGTAGGTGAATTAAACGAAACCTGAGAGGAGACAGGAGGCAGGTTTGTAGACATGAAAGAAACAGAGTGGCAAAAACCCAGAGTCGGGGTCTTCAGATGTCAGAAAGCCACAAGCCCATGAGAACATCAAGATTCAGTGTGGCAGAGAGTCCATTGGTTTGCTACTACAATCATATGCTAATGTCTGTTGGGATAAGGAGATGCACAGGCCGGGTCCAGACTCAGAAAGACTAACCTGAGTGATAGGCTCTCCATTATTGATGTCTGCCACAGGAACACAAAGAGTGGGGAGCAGTGAGTGCGCCAAAGATCTGCTCTCCTTAGTCTAGCCCAGTTCCCTTATACAGATGGGGTGGTGATGGCCCAGAGAAGAGGGTGATTTGCTGGAAGTCCTCCAGCAAGACAAAGAAGGGGATGGGTCAGAACTGTAATGTCCAGGGTAGCTGCTAGCCACCTGTGGCTACTGAGCACTTGAAATGCAGTTGGTTCAAATGAAAATGTATAATTGTAAAATACACACTGAATTTGGAAGACAATATGAAAAAAAAGAATGTAAAATATCACATTAACATTTTTATGTTGATTGCATGTTGAAATAATATTCTGGACATAATGAGTTAAATAAAATTTATTATTAAATTAATTTTGCCAGGTTTCACTTTACTTTTTACAAAATGTGGCTAGTAGAGAATTTAAAATTATATAAACGACTCAACATTTATATTTCTACTGGATAGTGCTGTGTTGGAACAAAGAAAATGCACTCTTCCAGACAGAGGGTAACAATTGATGGCAAACTTATCATGCTAATCTTGGAGGTCCTCCTGAAGGAGGAAATGATCCAAAAATGTCTTCCTGAATCCATGATCCTCAGTCCACTTTTATTTTTTCAAGATGATAAAGATATTGAAATTGAAGCAATTAAACTCATAGAGTTAAGGAGTAGAATGATGGTTACCAGAGACTGGGAAGGGTAATGGGGAGACGGGGATAAAGTGGGGATGATAAAAGTACAGTTAGATTGAATGAATGAGATCGAGTTTTTTGGAGTTTTTTAGACTGAGTCTTGCTCTGTCACCCAGGCTGGAGTGCGGTGGCGCTATCTCAGCTCACTGCAACATCCGCCTCCCAGATTCAAGTGATTCTTGTGTCTCAGCCTCCGGAGTAGCTGGGATTACAGGCGTGTACCACCACACCAGGCTAATTTTTGTATTTTTAGTAGCGATGGAGTTTTGCTATGTTAGCCAGGCTGGTCTCGAACTCCTGACCTCAAGTGATCTGCCCACCTTGGCCTCCCAAAGTGCTGTGATTACAGGCGTAAGCCACCGTGGCCAGCCAAGATCTAGTATTTGGTAGCACAACAGGGTGGCTATGGTCAACAATAATTTATTGTATATTTTAGAATAACTAAAAGAGTAGAGTTGTAATTCTCCTAACGCAAAAAAAAAAAAAAAAAAAAGATGCTTGAGGTGATGGATGCCCCGATTACCCTGATTTGAATGTTATGCACTGTATGCCTAAATCAAAGCATCACAAGGACCCTATAAATATTGACACCAAGGAAATACTCATAGTAATTAAAACTTTAGAAACTTAGAAAAAAAAAATTTTTTTAAGATATTGGGACAAATTGCTAGACCACCACCTTTGGAGTCAAAGTCATGGCACACACTGAAGCCCTGCAGCCCCTTCTGTGTCCCAATCACGTAAACTTATTTATCTCCATGGTCTCATCTCACCCTCTCAAACCCAAAGAAGGGCGGCACATCTGCATCTCCATCCTGCAGCTGCTCCAGCTGTGCCTCTGGAAGGCTACATAACTTGTCCAAGTTCACAAACTGTGAGACGTGGCAGAGATGAGTGCTCCTTCCACCATGTGGGTGGGGGGACGAAGGAGACCTCAGCTGGTGCCTATTTTTAACCATGGAATTGGAAATGTTCTTCTGAAAAGCTCTGAATGGAATGCAGCATTGCAATAAACCATAATCAAAACCTGATTTTGCAGGGCACGGAAGGAAAGAGCCCCCTCCTGTTATTTCTTCATCCAAGCTTTCCTTGAAAGGGAAATGCAAGGCCGGGCCTGTGTATGGTGGGTGACACTGCAGAGTGCAAGCCCTGGGTGGCTGTGGGTAGACTGTGGCTCTCTCTGGGCCCCAGTGCCCTGCCTCAGTCATGAGGAGGTGATTTCTACCTCCCCAATTGCAGCAAATCTGCTTTAATCCAGCCGCCCTTGACAGTGTCATACCTAGGAACCTTGGAGTGGAGATAGTAAAGATCTAAGGATACAGAGGGTGACAAAGCTAAGCTTTCCCAGTTCTGGAGCACTGTGATCCTCTGGGCAACTGTGCACAGTTGTACAGGTTGTTCACTACACAAGAGCATTCCTAACAACCGTAATGGGGGAATAAATTCAGCCTCCACACCACTCTCCCAGTGTGATGCCTGGTATGTGAGCTGCCCTGAGAAAGGTGTGTCTCAATTAATCTGCACAAAGGCGCTGTCCAGGCTACCTGGGTGCCCTGGCATTTCCCCACCTATGGCGCACTCACTCTCAAAATGACTCCACCCACCTTTTCTTAATACCCAAACAAAAGACCCTAATGTTGTGCCTTTTCATGAAATTGGCACAGCCTGTGGCCAGAGGTCAGAGAGAACATGAGCATTAATCATGACCTTGGAACAAAAGGTAGCCGAGGGTGCAGGAGCTGGGAGCAAGCGGCACTCTGGTATGCATGGAAGCAAAGAGACCAGGCCAGAGGCAGAGGGACTGGACTGTCTCGCCACCTGGGCTTGCAGCTTCATGGTCCGGGAGCCACTCTACCACCAGCTCCCTGTATAGCTCCAGACAAGTTTCTTCCTAAGCTGTGGTTTTTGCATTTATCAAATGGGGGTGATACTCCCAGGGCCCTGCTGGTTCTCCCAGTGCGGAAGTGGACATGACCACATATGCTGGGACACAGAAGGGTGTTGTGACTGACTGCCATGCACAATCCAGGGTGTGGCAGGTGTCATCTGCCCCCAAGGGCTCACTGGATTACTCAGCTGGCTCTGGTCCTCTGGCCTTGCATACTCAGCCGCCCTCCACTTTGCCCCCAGACCTTCCCACTCCACATAAGCCCTGCAGGGTTGCCTACTTGCACAGCCCATCTCGAGGGTGAGACACGGGGATGGAGAGGTGAGGCACACTCTTCATAGACTGAAGGGATTGGCAGCCCATCCACTTGTACTTCCGTCTCCCAGGCCCAGCGGCAATGGAGGGGTCTGAGAAATCAGAGGCTTGGTCCTTGCTGGCCCTGGGAGCTGACCCAGGTAAGGGGACAGAAAGCAGATCTGGGAACCCTAAAAAAGAAGACAGGCTGACCAAGCTGAGGACAAGGCCACCACATCCCAGGCTCCCTGCAACTGCCACATCCCCAGCCCGGCTCAGTGCCTAGGAAGACATGTCACTTGGCAAAGCTGCCCCTCGATGCCAATGTGCTGGGCCTTTCCTCGGTCCTGTAGACATGACCATGACTTTCAGCCTCTGCCCATGATCACCAAGCTCTGGGCCCACCAAGCGATCCCTCTGTCTACAGTGCTGGGGCTAAGGAGAGGTGACTGTGCCCAGCCAGCCTCTACTCCGAGGCACAGGAGGGCCCCAGCTCCCAGACTCAAGGCAGAGCGCAGGCAAGTGCTGTCTGGGTTTTAGTTATTTGCCATCTGAGGTACTCGGATCATGCGAAGTGACGGCTGACCCAGCCACTTTCTGTAATTGGGATCAAGTATCCTCTTGGTCTCTGGAGAGGAGGCTGTAGGGCACAAAAGGCCCATCATGGCCCGGCCTCTCGACTCCTCAGGAGGATGGGGGCCTAGGCCACCCCCACTTAAGGGGAGAAACTTCAGCCCACTCCCCCACTTGCAGCCACAATAGCCTCCCTGCCTCAGCTGCCAGGTCCACCTGCTGGAGGGGAGGAGGAGGAAAGAAGATGAGAACCCACTTCTCCTCCCCTGGCATAAGGCATCTTTTCACACTTCCTCAGGCCTCCCGCTCTGCCTGTAACCCTCATGGCACAGAGAGCAGCTTAACGGGGACACATCTGGAGTTCTATCCCAACTCTGCTACTTACTGGCTGAGTGTAAGTCCCAAGCCTTCCTGGACCTCAGTTTTTGTATCTGCAAAATGGACATGTTTGTATCACCAAGCCATTGTGGCTGAGAGGATCCAAACAGATGCATCACCACGGTCCATCTGGCATGTTGGTGCCCAATCAGGGCTAGCCCCGCACCCACCTCCCTGTGTAAAATGGGAGAATGACACCAACCCACCCAGCTCCTTAATTTAGCAACCCGTGTGCACGTTCTTTGTTTTCCCTGAAATACTATGCAAATATTTATTTTGTTATTATATCAATCATGAAAATTAATATTAGTAAGCACATCCAACATCTCATAAGACGTGTCCAGCACTGTGAAAAAAGACGAAAACCCCATACTTTTCCTTACATTGTCTACTTGAATCCTCATATCAATTCAATTTGGTGGGTACAATTGTCATCCTCACTTTACAGATGGGGAAGCTGAGGCACAGATAGACTGAGGAAATTAGTTCTAGTAGAAGGGAGGCTAGATTTTGACTTGTGTGTAGATTTGAATGTGGGGTTACATGGTTTATTGTGACTGGATAAAATCCTAACATGTTTGAGAAATTTAATGTTCGTGATGGGTGCTTAAGTTTAAGGGTGTTAGTTATAAGGCTAAGTTCTATTGCTAGTGAAAAGCCTAAGATAGTCACGCTGAGGGTTGCAGGTTTTAGGTGGAGTGGCATGGTTGTTTGGGGAATCGATATTGGGACAATATTGTCAGAGATGAAGAATCTGGCAAAGATGCTACTGATTGTTAGGCATAGACCTTATCCATGAGCATGGAGGATGGAGCAACCCGGATTTGAAATGGGCTGTGACTCACATCTAAGCCCACGTTATTGACAACTGTGCCTTGCTGCCCTGATTAACAGCACACTGTCTGTTAAGGAGCCTCTACACTAGCCTGATGCCAAGGGGCTTCCACTGCGAATGAAGCCAGGCCCTGCCCTTAAGGGCATGGATGACTCAAAGTTCCATTCACTTCCCTCCATGCCCATCTCAGGGTCTGTGCACCATGGTGCTGGCAGAGGGCGAGGAGGGAAGTTCTGGGAAGGCTGCCGTGATCCTGATTCCCACCAATACCCGCTTCACCAGCCCCTTTCAATCTCCTTCTATGCCCCATGGGTCCCAGCAAAGGTTGGACTCTGGTAGCCTGTCCTTAGTCTGAGAAGCCAGTCACTCCCACCACACACCACTGCCCCCTCCTCATCAGGTACACAGAGTCAAGCAGTATTGGGCAAGGTCTAGGAGACTGTGCCTTTTCCCTCATAAATTTTACTCTATCCCTGCCTCAAATCTACTGCACCTAGAAGGAGGCAAAGACTTTTAGCATTTTACAGATGCTGAAAACTGTGTGGAAAAAAAAACAAAGTCACATGGGTGAGAAAGTCCAGGGCATTCTTTGGAAATGGCAAAGTCTAGAGGGGGATATAATATGAAATGCGGCTGGTACGGAAAGCTCAGTATACCAAAAGCCTCGAATGCTCCACAAAGGCGTCTAGACTTCATTCTTCCTTCCATGACAGGAGCTGTGGAATATTCGGGAACAGGAGACTGACACATTCAGACATGACTTTTTGGAAAATAACTTGGGCTGCAGTTGTAAGACTTTATGTAATCATCGCACAAATATTTATTGAGCACCTACTATGTTTGAGACACTGTTCCAAGGTCTGGTGATTGAATGGTAAGCAGACTCACAGAGTCCTGGCCTTAATGGGGCTTCGATTCTAGGAGAAAGGCAACACCCCACGAAGATGGCTGGGGGCTTTCAGACGAGTTCGATTCTTTTCCCGCTTCCTCTGCTTCTCCTCCTCAGCTCAAGCGATGCTGGCCTCCAAATGTCTCTTCAGATTGAAGGTACTGCCCCTGAAACTGACTGCACTCTCCCGAGGCAGCTGAAGATGCTCTGAGCCAATGGGCTCCCCTCAGCCCCACTTCCGGGAACACCATTCCCTTCCTGTGGCTCCGGGCTCCTCCGCTAACCTGCTGGGTCCCTGCTTGTCCTGCCTGGATCCTGCTGGCCAGCATCTTTTCATTTTAATTGTAGGAAAATACACGTAACATGAAATTTATCATTTTAGCCATTTCAGTTAGGTCTGTGCAAAAGTAATTGCGGTTTTGGCCATTAAAAACAATGTTTGCTAACTGTACTTCCTAGTTCCTGACACTCGCTACTCTGGGGGGCTTCGGCCTGTAAAACAAAGTCTCCTCATAAGCCCCTGACCTGTTTGGGTAGACCACAGGGAGCAGCAGGTTTTTAAAAAATCTTTATTTCTTTGAAGCTGTTTCAAGGACACAGCAAAATGCAGACAAATCTCATCTCTTGCCTACCTTTCCCCATACACAGCCTCTCCAATCATCAATATCTCTTTCTGCCATTATTAAAACTAATAATGGCATTAAAAAAAATGGCAAAAACCGCAATTACTTTTGCAGCAACCTAACAAATATACATAACATAAAATGTACCCTGTGAACAGTTTCTAAGTGTGCAATTCTGTAGTATTAAGTATTTTCACCATATTGCACAACCAATCTCCAGAATTTTTTCATATTCTTGTTTTGAGACGGCGCCATGCTCTGTCGCCCAGGCTGGAGTGCAGTGGTGCGATCTCGGCTCACTGCAAGCTCCGCCTCCCGGGTTCACACCATTCTCCTGCCTCAGCCTCCCAAGTAGCTGGGACTACAGTCTAAACAACAACACACCATCTCCCCTTTCCCCAGGCCCTGGTAACCGCCATTCTCCTGTCTGTCTCTATGAATTTGATTACTCTAAATACCTCATATAATTGGAGTCAGACAGTATTTGTCTTTCTGTGACTGGTTTATTTCACTTCGCATAACGTCTTCACTGTTCATCCATCCTCTAGCAGATGTCAAGATTTCCTTCCTTTCTAAAGCTGAATAATATTCCATTGTATGGATAGACCACGTTTTGCTTATCCATTCACCTGGCAATGGTCACTTGGATTGCTTCCACCTCTTGGCTACTGTGAGTAACACTGCTATGAACGTGGGTGTACAAAGACCTCTTTGAGTCTCTGCTTTCAATTCCATTGAATATACATCCAGAAGTGAAATTGCTGGATCATATAGTTATTCTATTTTTAATATTTTAAGAAATACTTGCCTGCATCTTAAGTTAAATTAGTCAACATAAAAACACAGGCACATTACTGTTCTGTACATTGTACCGTATGTAGCAGAGGTTAAAAATTTGCATCTGCTACGTACGGTGCAATTCCAACTCTATGACATCTGAAGAAAACTAAACTAAAGAGACAGTGAAAAGATAAGTGGTTTCCAGGGATTTGGGGAAAAAGAGGGATGAATAGAGGGAGCACAGGGAGGTTTTAGGGCAATGAAGCTACTCCGTGTGATACTATAATGGTAGTCGCTTGTCATTACACATTTGTCCAGTCCCATAGAATATACAACACCAGGAGTGAACACCCTCAGTATTGCCAACCAGGGACTGTATGAGCTGAGGTTCACATTCACTTCAGGAACCAATTGGATGGGCTGGAATATAGTCACCAATCAGAATAAGCCACTGTTTCAAAAGTCTCTCAAACTCTGGACTTTGAGCAACAATGATGTGTCAATGTAGGTTCACCCATTGTAACAAATGTCACCACGCTGGTGGGAGGTATCCATAATGGGGGAGGCTGTGTATGCGGAAAGGTAAGCAAGAGATGAGATCTCTCTGTATTTTGCTGTGTCTTTGAAACAGCTTTAAAGAAATAAAGATTAAAAAAAAAACTGCCCCTCCCTGTGATCTATAGGTCAAGGGTTTATGAGGAGACTTTATTTTGTAGGCCGAAGCCCCCAAGAGCGCTAGTGTTAAACCAGGAAGGACAATTAGCGAACAATGGTTAATGTTTACATTTACAGACCCAGCAATCAAGGTCATCACTGGCTGCTTTAGACAGCACTGAGTGGTAACATCTGTATATGAAGATCAAGACAGGGAAGTTTCATATGGAACTCAAACATGATCCTGTGAATTTACAAACCTCTTCTGAGCACAAAGGACTTGCATAAAACTAAAATGGCTTTAACAACCGGCAAACAAACAACATACACACAAAAAAAACCCTGTCAAATCAGCATCGCCCAGGGTTTCTCCACGTGAGCACTAGTGACACTTTGCACCAGATCATTCTTTGCTGTGCAAGGCTGCCTTCTTCTTTATAGGAGGTCCAGCAGCATCCCTGGCCTCTCCTCATTAATGCCAGCAGCCCCTTCCCCCAGTTGTGACAACCAAAAATGTCTCCAAACATTGCACATGTCCCCTGGGGGTGGTGGTGCAGAATCTCTGCCTGGTTGAAAACCACTATTGTGGCCAAAGCACCATTTACACTTGACCATCTTTGCTATTTGGACTGGATGGTCACGGGACAGTAAAACCGTATGCATTTGAGCTAATGCCAACTTGGGATTATGAGGTCAGGAACGTCTGGAGAAAGAAGAATTGAAAGAGCAATGCATGGGTCCCAGGGGGAAGGACTGCACTGAAGTTGCCTCTTGTGCTGCCTTTGAACATGGACATGTCGGTCAAAGCCTGTACACAAGACTGCAGGGGGCAGATTCGGCCTTCAGAACAAAACCAGTTTTCCAGAAGCTTGGTGGGCAACTTGTGCAGCGATGTGCTAATTATCAACTATTATGAATTATTCTTCATTGCTCATTAAAGCGGGTCTTCACCCATAACCTCTGTTGCTCTGTGTGTGAATAAGCCTAGATTTTGGAGGCATTTTAAAGAAGGATATCCATTTCCATACCCATAACAGAGGCAACTGACCTCAGGAATGGGACTGTCTCCAGGGCAGGCTGCAGAGAAATGTGAAATTGCCTTTGCCTGCTGTATTGCCTGGCCCCAGCATCGAGGGTGTTGGCTTGGGTGAGAGGGGCCAAGGCAGCCCTCTTGACTTCCATTGATCCATCTTCCAGGGACCCACCTGGCCTGAGCATATGTGTTAAGTGAAGAGGAGTAATGTTCTCAGAGGAGCCAAGCTATTCCCATTTCTGGGCTGTGTTTTCAGCATTAAGAAATCTATACAGCTGCTCAAATGAATTACCAAGTTTAGCTGCGGCAGATCCCAGGTCTGCCATGAGGCCCAGCTTGGTCTGTTCTGTGCAGAAGGGCATCCTGTCCCTCCCTTCCTCGGATCCCTGTGCCACTGAGCAGCCAGAGCCAGAGTCCCAGGGCTGGGCCATCACCTTCTGATGATAATATCCCCTCGGGTGTTCGTCATACAATAGACACCGGGCCCCCTGAGCATTGCCAGCCAGGGACCATACAAAGAGTTGAGGTTCACACTCACTTCAGGAACCAATTGGATGGGCTGGAACATGGTCCCCAGTCAGAATAAACCACTATTTAGAAAGTCCTTGAGAGAGGAAGGGCACTCTCTTCCGGAAGACCCAGGACAGAGGAGTAGAGACTTTGGAGTTGGGAAGGACAGAGTTAAACCCTGCAGGGGGCATTTATGAAGCCAAGGGGAGACCCAGGGCTTAAGAGCACAGACTTCAAAACCGGGCACGGCCACTCTGGGACTTTGCGCAGGTCACTTCACCTCTTCACACCTCAGATTCTTCACCTGCTAAGGAGGCTGATGACAGACCCTGTCCCACAGGATCCTGTGAGGAGTAAATGAGTTTACATATGGAAAACACTAGAATACTCCCTGGCACTCAGGAAGCGCCATGTCAATCATTCTTGTTGCGACAGAGCTTCCAGCAAGTCATTGGAAGCTCTCTGAGCCTCAGTTTCCCATGATGTAAGGTAGAAACAATAATGCCTTCTGAAGGGGGAAGATTTATAAATAAGAAAACACATCTGATGTGTTGTGTGTAACGCCTGGAACATAGCAGGCATTCGATAACTGGCAGGAGTTATTTTTGTTATTGACAACATCATGTCCCTGGCTTCTAATTCTTCTACCTTCTAATTGTGTTGTTTCCGCTCACTCTTCAGCCCTGGAGGAGCTGGGGGATGCTTTCAGCTCATAATTACTTCTTTCAGTAAAAAGTCCTGTGCGCCAGGACGTGCGTCTGTCAGATCAGTATGTTGAGTGAGCCGAGAGATTGATGTCACTTCCTGCTCTCTCCTTGCCATTTACCTATCCGGTGACAATTTTCATAGAAAGCAATTATGGCCATTGAGCAGATCATTAGAGAATGGCTCCCTGTGCCTCTTCCAGCTATGCAAATGTCGCAGCTACCATCTCGTCCCTGAGCATAGTAAGTTATCAGGAGACAATCAAGCTCGTTGCTGAGATGACAATAATTCCTCCTAATCAATACCCAGAGGTTCCCAGCTACTCTTTCCGAGAGCCTTGTCAAATGCTCCAAGGATGGTGGCGTATTTCAGTCCCTAACTTTCTTGGCTGGTACTTAATCCCTTTGAGTCTCAGTTTTCTTAAAGAAGTACTAATAATATCAGATTCCCTAATACTGTGTTAGGACTTTCAGGAGCAAAACCAAAACACAGGGTATGGCCCTTCTGCTACGAATCAGAGGAAAATGAACTGATTCTACTATGAATCAGAGGAATTCAAGGGACGTGGGTTCTTGCCCAGGCTGTGTGACCCAGGACTTGTATTGCATGTCTGTAAAATAGGCATTACACATACGAATCCGTTGTTTGTGTTCCTAGCTATTTATACTCTGCCTGCTCCCAAAAAGGATTTGAGACAGCTTGTAATCAGATGCTGTGAAAATAGACATGGAAAATCAAAGACCATGAGGAAGGAGAAGGAAGAGGCAAATATACCAGTCACATGGACTAACATAGTTTCTGTGGTTAATTTGACCCTTTTTGCCTTGCATCCCAGGAAGCTCAGAGCTAAATTTATTATTCCAGAATTACACAATCTGGACAATTACCTGTTCAAAGAAAATTCACTCTTACCAGTTATTCAAGAGAGACCAACTTTACCCAAAATTAAACTCTGAAAATAATCAACAAAGATACCAAACCTCAGAAGAATTCACTATAAATATTAGTTTTGACATTGACTCACTTAGTAACTATTTATTGAGCAAGATGGCAGGCATTGAAAATGACAATAAGAGATGAACAAAGCTAACAAAGCACCTGCCCTCATGAAATGTATTCTAGTGGAGGAAAACATGCCAGATATAATAAACAATGCCAAGTAATAAATAAAAGATGAGATACTAAGTCTTTCTTTGAAAATGATGGGATGGGGGTGGGGAGGGGCGAGGCTACATCAGAAGGTCAAGAAAGCATTTTCATGAAATTAACATTTGAGCCGAGAGTTGAACAGCAGGAGAACAGAATTTTTGTCAACATCTGGGAAAGGAGAATATTCCAGGCACAGGGAACGGAAAGTGCAAGTGTCCTCGGGCGGTGGGGAGAACTTGGCACTTTGGAGGAAATGGAGGAAGGGCAGAAAAGGATGAGAAATGAGGCAGCGATGATTATCAGATGAGAGATAAATAGAAGCCAGGTTACAGAGGCCACAGTTCTCACCCTGTACTATGCGTTAGAATCACCTGCTCACTCCAGCCCCATCCCTGAAGATCCTGATGTAATTGGTCTAGGGTGGGACCCAGACTACAGCATGTATCAAAAGCTCCCCAATTGACTCCATAGAGCATCAGGGTGAGGATCAGTGTGAAACAGCCTCATAGACCATTGCGAGATGTTAGAAGTTTCTTCCCAGCATGATGAGAATCCACAGGAGGATTTTTGAAGTTTTCTCTGCTGCTGGGGGGAGAACAGATCTAAATAGGGCAAGGGCAGGAAAAGGAAACAGGGTCACCCCTAGGTAGGTGGGATCCTAAGCAAATATTCTTTTAGGGCCCCTGTCTAGATAAACAATTTGAGTCACTCCAAATCAATGAGTCAGCACCTTTCAAGCAGCCGAAACTCACAAGCTCCTGTGAAAGAAATACCGCAGTGGCCAGCATGAGTGATCTATTTGCCAAGCCACCCTCTTGGAACTGTTGCCACACCATGCGCCCTAGGACAACCCCATAGGCACGAGTCTTGAAATTCTGTGGGGCATCTGTTCTACCCTGGCGAGCGATGGGCAGGGGCAGAGAGTTAGAGAGCACCTCAGGGGAGAGAAATGGAGATAGGTATTTAAGTTCCTGTCTGGATTCAGGGTGTCCTGGGTCACTACTGGCCCCCGCTGATCCCAGGCATGGGAAGGAGATTAGACTAAAAAATTGTCAAGAAAGGAACTCAAAAGCACAAGGCCCACTATTGCCCAGATCCCAGAACAGGTCTAAGCGTGGCCCTGGTAGGGAGAACAGGTCATCAGGGTGAGATGATGGCAGCTTGGATGACAGTAGAGGCAGAGAATGGAGAAAAGTGGATTGATGCAGTGATCCAGGATTCTGATCCATGAGCAGAATTTATGACAATGGTAGCCATCTGGGCTGTTGACAGATATTTGGTTTTCTCATTTAGGGGCACACGGTGGGATGATGCTGCTTTGCCCATTTGAACTTGTGCACGACCATATGAGTTGCTTTGGCCGATGAAATGTGACAGAAGTTTTGAGATAGCCCCTAGTGCGCCATGCTTTCCTCTCTACCTCGAAGAGGTGGCATCTCCGTGAGAGGGCCCTAGGGTAGCTCTGTTAAACAGACACATCCCTAGAGCAGGGGACATGCTGCATAAGGGAAAATCCAACTTTGTTTCTGGAAGCCTCAGCTATTCAGCGATGGGGATGTATTTATTACTGCAGCATAACCAACTGTATCCTGAGTAATGCAGTGATTCTCACCGGCCCAGGCTGGAGTTTCATCCACAGTTTTCTCTTATCCTTGGCCCACTGAGGGGGCCTTCTCAGCCTCATCTACTGTGGCAGGACCCCAGCCCATTGGACAGCTATTTTCTGGGCCTTGGATGGTCCCTGGAATGAAAACAGTCCGGTAGAGAGCGTGTGCATGGCCATTACCCCGCAGGCTGGCCAGACTGGGCACCCGCGCCTCCACCCTGGCTGTGGGCTCATTAGATGAAAGTGCTATCACCTGTCAGACAAACTGCTAGAACTGTGATAAATTAATGATCAAATGGTACAGTCGGCGCAGCTACTGTACTGCCTCGGCTAGTTACAAGCCAGCTGGGTGCTTAAAAAATGCAGCCGGCATTAAAAAAAAATCAGGCGTTAAAGGAAAATGTCACCCAGCTTTTCAAAAAGGATCTGTTTTAAAATGACCACAGACGGCTCGGTTGCAGAGTCTTTATTTGATTCCTGTTCTTTGTATTTTGTTTTATTGCTCACAAGGAAGGAAGCGGGGGAGGGCGTGGAGTGGGGAGAGGGCAGAAGGAAGGTTAGAATTCCTATTTTCACCAGCCTCCATCTGTGCGGCGTGTTGGACAGGAGATGCAGCCCCTCTTGACAAACATGGGGAGAGAGATTCTTCCCAGGGCCTGGATGGAATTAACAGTAATTACTATACAAGTAAGGGTATAATCGTTATAGGCTTTTTTGTACAAAGACCTTTATTCTTATTTCACTTACTCGTAACGACATCTCTCTTAGATGAATAGCAATATCCCCATTTGTCAGGTAAGAAAACTGCTACTCAAAACGTTATCATGGCTAACATTCTTTGAGTGCTTGACTATATATACGTCACATGAACTGTCCCCTACAATTGCTATGATAGATCTGGGTGGATACTAATATGACCTCCCTTTTAGAGGAGAGAAAAGATAGGATCAGAGAGGTTGAGCCACTTGTCCACAGTCACACAGCTAGTAAGTGGTGAAGGGAGGATTTGCACAGCGGTTTCTGACTCCTGGGACCCTGGAATCTTATCCCTGAGGGTCTATGGGGATAACTGCAAAAACAAGGCAGTAAAAAGGCTGCCCTTGACTTAAAAGTCCAGCCCAAATCTGATGAGGGTACTTGTTACATAAATGCATAGGTTCCCTCTGTGAGTGCATCAGCCCCACCTGGCCCTTCCACTGATGGCTTTATGAGCTTAATTTATTCTTTTTAATATAAAATCTCATTACCTGAACATGATACCACCACTTCTACTTTATCTTTGATATAAGAACAGAGAGAAACCTAAATCAAACCTTTAAATAAAGTCTATAATCATGCTGCACTTTCACTTGCTTTTCAAATTTCTAAACAAAATTAAGTGGAAATACCTTTGAGGAGAGTCGTGTGGAAGGAGAAGGGGGTGTATGAGGAGAGATGGCAGGGGGGACCCCTGAATGTGGCTTCCTGGGCAGCCACGGGGCATGCGATTACTCAGAGAAGCAGAAAATCTCCCGCCTGATCCTTGGCTCCTGCTATTTTCTGGCTCCCTGTCCCAGGTTTGGAGAGGGAATCAAATGAAGTCTGCCCCAAACCTGTGTGTGCTTGGAATTAATCTCAAAAAGCCATTTGCCTCACCTTGATGTATTTTTCAAGGCATTTCCTATCCAGCCTTAATTTTCATAAAGGGGAAATTGATGATCAGTTTAAAGAAACACAGTTAAGGGTTTTGATTCCCCAGGAGCCTGAGATGGGCAGGTCAAGGTCTAGGGAGTTCTTGGCAAGCCGAGGGTGGCAGGGGGCTTGTGGGAGGAGTGGTCTCTTCCTCGCCTTGGGGCATGGGTCTGTATGGGCAAAGATGGGGCTTGTTGTCCAACTGAGGACGGTAATTCCTAAAAGAGCCGTGGTCTAGGTTTCTGACAGGGGTGGAAGGAAAGGGGCAGTGAGTCCCACAGAGTTTATGAAAGCCACTTGGACAGACCGGGAGGATGTTTGGGGAGAGGAGGGGCTTTCTCTTCAGGAGACCACCTGGTCCAATAGACTCACTTTAATGGGAAGTGAACTGAGCCCCCAAAACTTCAGCCACTTCCTTGTTTAAGGTTGCAGAAATTTCACCAGTGTTGGTCAGAAGAGTGGGAAAATTCCACAGAGAAGAATGTGGTGTGGACCAGGGCTTGCCTGAGTGTCAGCAGGCAGAGGTTGGAATTTCAGCTCTGTTCCTCACCAGTCAGGTAACCTTGGGCAAGCCATGTCAGTGCTTTGGGGCTCCCTCGGTTTCCCCATCTGTGCAAGGGGGATAAACACTCTCCACTTCAGAGCGCCATACACAGAAAATTAAAATAAACTATGGGAAAGTGCCCAGCCCTGTGCCTACTCACAGGGTAAGCAATGAATGTATCAAATCTGCACACAAAGAGCGGGGTCCATCCTTTCCTTTCTTCAGCACATCACTTACCTCAGGAATTAGCTGGTCTTTCCTCTTCCAGGAAGCCTTCTGAGATTGTTGGTAATGGATCTGAAACACCCATGGTTTCATTTTCTTTAGCCCTTAGGTAAAAAGCACCATAGAATCATCGCAGTGCGAACTGGGCAAGGAGGTTCTGGTGGCAGCCAGCCTGCATCCAAGCCATGACTCTGTATGACCTCACATATGACCTTGGAAAAGTCACATAACCTCTGTTTCCCAGGCTGGCCTCATACTCCTGGCCTTAAGTGATCCTCCCACTTCAGCCTCCCAAAATGAGATTCCAGACATGAGCCACTGTACCTGGCAATATTTTCAGCATGACTGCCACCACCTCTGAAAGCATCTATGATGTCTTTGGCTGTGTGTGTGTGTGTGTGTGTGCATGCGTGTATGTTGGCTAGTTTTTTTCTATAGCAGATATTTGCATTGGGGTACAATATACAAATAAAAATGGGAACATAACAGAAACATACAGCTCCAAGAATGTTCACAAAGAGAACACACCTGTGTACCTACCTTCCAGACCAAGTCATGGAGCCCCTCAGCCCCTCAGTAGATCCCCTTGTTCCCTTTGGCAGGAAGCAGCAGTTTCCTGCAGGACGAAACTAGAATAAATGGAACCCTGGAAGATACCAATAGGATGGCCAATGTTACAACAAATACTGGAGCACACGGGGTAGATGGCAAAGGCTGTGAGGGTCGTAACGAAAGCCTTCACTGATATTCTATCGGGAACAGACCCTTCAGGCCTAGGCTCTGTCACTAACTTTCTGTGAGGCTACAGATAAATCCCTTCCCTTCTCCGGGCCTCAGTTTCCACTTCTGCACAAAGAAGAAGTTGATGGGCTAACCTCACATAGTTCTAAGGATATATTTGCTTAAATATTTGTTGAATGCCTGCTATGTGGTTGGTGCTATTCTAGGCATTTGCAGTAAACAAAACGGATACTCATCCCTGTCCTTGTGAATTCTATATTCCACCAGGAGGCAATGGACAATAAATAGTAGGCAAATGAATAAGTAAATTACATCTGATTCCATGATTCTCGGGGAGTGTCCCAGCTAGACGATAAATTGCAGCCACCTGACACAGTTGCCTTCCCTCTCCCGTCCCTCTTGGTCTGTCATGCCAGGCCACATACAGCTTCAAAACTGATTTTCCTGAACCCCGTTCCAGCGTCAGAGTCTCTCCCTAAGGGGATGAAGGTGCCGGGAGAGATTTTCCCATCTACATCATTCTTTCCAATTTGTCCAAATGAGGACGAAATATTTCAGACACAAAAGGAAGAGTAATAGAAATGAACAACTCCTGGCTTATAAGATAGAGTTGAAGCCCCTTCCTCATTGCATGGAGGGATGATTTCTCCTGATAAGGAGCTCTCTCCACACCCCACGCCCCATGCTGTGTGGATTTGGAGAAACCAATTCCCCTATCCCCACACACCTGCCATGTCCCTGAAAATGAGCACTTTGCCTTAGGGGTCCCCAGCTTTCTGCCCAGAGAAAGATCTCATCAAATGCACAGAGGCCTCAGAGAACAATCTCTCCTACGGAAGGAAAATCCCACCTCCTACTTCTCCCACGGGTAAGAGGTAGCGAAAACAGGCTTAGCTGGGCAGATGTGGGCCCTTGCTCTGGCCCAGTCTGCAGAAAAAAGCACGTAAGTGGCTGGTGGGGTGGTGGAGGAGGTGAGTTGGGGAGACCAGAGAAAGGCTGATCTTAAATACCTTAGAAAGGAGCCAGCTGAGGGAAAATGGTCCTTGAGCGATAGGATCAGGGCTGATATTCCAAATATTTAGCGAGTGCTTTGCACGGGCCCCAGCAGGCTTTCTGCAGCGTGATCTGCATGGCCCAGGCTGGGTCAGGCTTCCCCATTTTCAAGCTCAATTGTGGGAAATCTGAGGGTTCTAAAGAGAGTCTGGGGCCTCAGGATGGGAAAGTACTCAAGGGGGTCCCGATAGTAGCTATTTGCCAAGCGGTTGAATGTATTTTAATACTTTAACAACCAATGGGACCTGGGTTAGTATGGCAGAACGAGACATGAGCCATAATGGCAAAGGGTTAACAATGCCTTTGGAGAAAGAACTGTAATGCAGGGCACATACCTGAGAACAGAAACGTTTATCCATTCCTGAATTTTGAGGATCCAGCTTTATTCAGAGAACAGGGAAAAAGGCAATTTTCCCTGTATCAGAAGCGTTTCAGGTACGGAGAGAGCACTGGTTATACAAGGTCTGTCAGTGGGCGACCTACAATCCACACAAACAGATTTGCTGGAGACATGGAGTGTTTTCTTTTCAAAACCATCAGTTAGTTGCAATGCTTCCAAATGGGGAAATTTTACATAAAAAACCTGAACTCCCAGTTTCTCTTAGAAAATCAGTCAGGTCAAGTGGCTCACACCTGCAATCCCAGCGCTTTAGGAGGTCGAGATGGAGGATTGCTTGAGGCCAGGAGTTCAAGACCAGCTTGGGCAATATAGAGAGACCCTGTGTCTACAAAAAAAAAAAAAAATTACTGGGTGTGGGGATGCCTGCCTGTAATCCCAGGTACTAACAAGGCTGAGGCAGGAGGATCATTTGAACCCAGGAGTTCAAGGATGCAGTGAGCCATGATCACGACACTGTACTCCAGCCTGGGCAACAGAGCAAGACCCTGTCTCTAAAAAAAAAAAAAAAAGAAAGAAAGAAAATCAGAAGATAAGGCTCAGAGTGGGCCCTGCACCATGACTGGAGCAGTGTGGGGGCTGCTTTCTCCAACAGTGCGTGCCCCTAGACTCCCTCCACAGCCCATGTCATTTGTTTGTGTTTCCTGCCCAGCCCTGAGCTCACTACCCCCAGAGAAAATGGCAAGAACAGAGGACCTGAATCCAGAAGATCTGGGTCAGTGACTTAATCCTGCTCTTTCCAAGCTCATATAACTTCTTGGAATTTCAGTTACTCTATCTGTAAAATGCCAGTCATAATAATGTCTTTTTAAAGACTAGTCGTGGTCAGGCGTGGTGGCTCATGCCTGTAATCCCAGGACTTCGGGAGGCCAAGGCAGGCAGATCATTTGAGGTCAGGAGTTCGAGATCAGCCTGACCAACATGACGAAACCCTGTCTCTACTAAAACTACAAAAAATTAACCAGGTGTGCTGGTGCGCACCTGTAGTCTCAGCTACTTGGGAAGCTGAGCCAGGAGAATCGCTTGAACCCAGGAAGTGAAGGCTGCAGTGAGCCAAGATTGTACTACTGCACTCCAGCCTGGGTGACAGAGCAAGGCTTCATCTCAAAAAAAAAAAAAAAGTTGTGAGGATCAAGCAAAATTGCATAAATCAGCCAGGCATGGTGGCTCATGCTGTAATCCCAGCACTTTGGGAGGCCGAGACAGGAGGATTGCCTGAGGTCAGGAGTTCAAGACTAGCCTGGCCAACATGGTGAAACCCTGTCTCTACTAAAAATACAAAAAATTAGCCAGGCATGGTGGCGTGCGCCTGTAATCCCAGCTACTCGAGAGACTGAGGCAAGAAAATCGCTTGAACCCAGGAGGTGGAGGCTGCAGTGAGCTGAGATCACGCAACTGCACTTCAGCCTGGGCAATAGAGTGAGACCCCATCTCAAAAAAAAAAAAAAATGTACAAATTATTGAATGGCAGGATCATAAAGAACAGGGTCATCAGAATCAGGTTGCTTCTAAATCTAAATCTTGGATTTGCCACTGAAAGATTGCATGACTTTGGATAAATCCCTTAACCTTGCCATGCCTCATTTTTCTCATCTGTAAAATGTGTGTGATAGAAAGTTAACCAACAGGCTATCCTGAGGAAAATGTGGGTTAACACCTGTGAATTGCTTACTGTGGTGCTATATTGTATGTGCTCAATAAAAGTGCACTATTATTATTATTACTATTATTATTATATAACTGGCTCTTTTATGCAGCCAAATCTTATTCCCTAGATCTGAGCAGGACATCTAGCTGCAGAATATCACAATAACAATTTCTGTCTTTTTACCTAGAATATTATCCTGAAGGAAAATAAATCTTAAATTGGAAAATTATTACATAAAATAATTTTGGTGTCAATGAAATAAAAGCCAGTCAATTAATGATAATGATCACTTTCAATGAGCCTCTCTGGGAGTACTCCTTATACAATTCCCAGAAACACCTCAGGACTCAGAAAACCCACTGGTATGTATCACTGGTGCAATCATTCCTCAGTCATCCTTTCAGTGTCTTTCTGGGACTCCTGCTATGAGCAGACTAGACTGTGGAGCAATGATATTGAAGACAAAAACAAAGGAAGGTTTAAATCATCAACCTTAGGAATCTTTAGCAAGTGCTAGAGTTGTGCTGGAAAGTTGCTTAGACTGTGCTTGGAACTGCTCTGTTATTTTGAACCAGGAACCTGAGGATGGCCCTCAAATTCTGCAACAAAAGCTGACTCTCTCCTGCCCAGAAGCAATCTGGGGCGCTTAATGGCCCACCTTGGGTAGGAATAAAATGAATGGGATGACAAATGCAGGTCAGGCAGCCTTAGAACTTGCCAAGGACTGAAACCAATCAAATGCTTTACTCTGTGATGAAAATTTCACTCCCTTGTGTACGATGCCTCCTCCCGCACTCGCGCCTGTGCCCCTCATTGGCAGGACCTGCAGTGGGTGCCTCTGAAGTCCAGCCAGGGGGCTCCCGGTCTTCACTTGTTTAGCACTTACTGCAAAACCTGCCAGCCCGAGCAGCATGAAACATTATCATTTTTGCCCTGAGAGAGAAAAGCACAGATTTGAAACAGCTCTAGGAGATCCAAATAGAGAATATTTAAAATACCAAAGGAATGAGAAATGGGGTCTGGGGCATCTGTTTAATTTGCCTTGTTGGTGGCAGCAACAGAAAGAATCTTCTGAGTGCTCTGGGCAGAAAAACCAGGAAGCGGGTGGGGGGGGCGGGGGTGGTGGTTCAGGGAGCAACAGTGCTGTGGCAAAAGTCAGGATTGAGAAGGTGTTAAAGAGCAGTCAGCTCAGAGCCTTCTGATGGAACCACAACCTAAGCCATGTAGGTTCACAAACTCCAAAGTGCATGCACTCGGATTCTTGTTAAAAGGCATATTCTGGGCCAGGCACAGTGGCTCATGCCTGTAATCCCAACACTTTGGGAGACAGACAGGCAGATCACTTGAAGCCAGAAATTCAAGACCAGCCTGGCCAACATGGCAAGACCCCATCGATACAAAAAAAATACAAAAAAATTAGCCAGATGTGGTGGCACATGTCTGTAATTACAGCTACTCAACAGACTGAGGCACGAGAATCCCTTGAACACAGGAAGCGGAGGCTGCAGTGCACTCCAGCCTAGACAACAGAGGGAGACCCTGTCTCGAAAAAAAAAAAGAAAAAGTCAAATTTTGACTGGGCACGGTGACTTATTCCAGTAATCCAAGCACTTTGGGAGGCCAAGGAAGGAGGATCACTTGGGCTAGGAGTTCAAGACCAGCCTGGGCAACACAGTGAGATCAAAACCTCTTTGGATGGTGAACTTCTCTGCTTCCAGGTTTTAATTAGGATGAGTCTTCCTCCAGGGATCCTGGAGTTAGTTGATCAGTATTACCCAGATAGTTGATCAGTATTACCATATTACTTCGGGTATGTCTGTGAAGGTGGTTTTGGATGAGCTTAACATTTGATCTGTTCACTGAGTTGAGCAGAGTGCCTTTTCTAATATGGGTGAGCGTCATCCAATCAGTTGAAGGCTTGAATACAACAAAAGTGCTGATCTTCCTGAAAGTAAAAGGAAACTCCTCCTGCCTGACTGACTTCAAGCTGGAACATTGCTTTTTTTCTCACCTTTGGATTTGAACTGAAACACTGGCTTTCCTGGTTCTCAGGCCTTGGGACTCAGACTGAAACTACTCCATGGCTCTCCTGGGACCCCAGGTTGTCAATTAAAGACCTTTAGACTTCTCAGTCTCCCTAATTGTGTGGACCAATTCCTTATAATAATATCTTTCTATATACATATATACCCTATTGATTCCGTTTCTCTGGAGATCCTGACTCACCTAAGAAGAGACACTGACTCACCCAAGAATTTCTTTCTCATTTCTGTTGTTCTTGTATTTTCATTTTATACAGAGATTGCATCTTATTCCAGCACAATATCTTATTTTTACTTAATAATACACTGTCTAGTAAGGTAGCTGCTAGCCATGTGTGGCTATCGAGTACCTGAAACAAGGCAAGTCTGGATTGAGATGTGTTGTAAGGAGAAATATACACGGCATTTTCATCATTTGGTATAAAAAAAGAACGTAAAAAACCTTTTAAATAATGTATTATATTGATTACCTGTTGAAACCATAATAATTCTGAGCTATTTGGTTAAGTCAAATACAATATTAAAATTATTTATTAAATTAAATTATTTATTAAAATACAGTATTAAAATTATTTAGCTGGGCATGATGGTGCGTGCCTGTAATCCCAGCGACTCAGGAGGCTGAGGCAGGAGAATCACTTGAACCCAGGAAGCGGAGGTTGCAGTGAGCTGAGATTGTACCACTGCACTCCAGCCTGGGCAACAGACCAAGGCTCCGTCTCCAAAAAAATTAAAACAAATAAATTAAATTAATTTTACCTGTTTCTTTTTTCATTTCCAATGTAATTACTAAAATTATTAAATTATGTGTGTGTCTTGCATGTATATTGCTACTAGCCAGTACTGCTCTTGAATAAAGCACAATTACCAGAGACTTCCAAGCTCCAGAAATTGAATTCCTTCAAGATAGCTTCATGATAAAATATATCTTAGGGCACTAAAGTAGGGGTTGGTGAACTACAGCCCGTGGGCCAAATCCAGCCCGCCACTTGATTTGTAAATAAAGTTTTATTGAAACAGAGCCATGCCTATTCATTAACATATTGCCTATGGCTGCCTTGGTGCTACAACAGCAGAGACCATGTAGCCTGCAAAACTTAAAATATTTACCATCAAGTCCTTCATTAAAAAGTTTGTCAGTCCTTGGTCTGGGGGGTAAAGGTTAAGACTGCAGCTCCGGGAGGCAGAGAGGCTGGCGCTGGTTCCACAGCTCATGATCCAGTGGCTTTTGTTGGCCGTGTTACTGTGGATCTCCATGTCTTAGTCTCCTTATATGTAAAATGGGGTCATTATAATAATTACTTCATGGAGTTGCTTTAATCATTAAGTGAGATGATGTATTTCAAGTGCCTGGTACCCAGCCTAAACGTCCATCAGTCAACGAGTGGATAAAGAAATTGTAATACATAAATATCATAGAATACTACTCAGCCCTGAAAAGGAACAAAATAATGGCATTTGCAGCAACCTGGATGGAATTAGAGACCATTATTCTAAGTGAAGTAACTCAGGAATGGGAAATGAAACATCATATGTTCTCACTCATAAGTGGGAGCTAAGCTATGAGGTTGCAAAGGTGAAAGAATGATACAGTGGACTTTAGGGACTCGGGAGAAAGAGTAGGAGGGGGATGAGGGATAAAAAACTACACATTGGGTACAGTGTACACTGCTCAGGTGATGGGTGCACCAAAATCTCAGAAATCACCACTAAAGAACTTATCCATGCAACCGAACACCACCTCTTCCCCAAAACCCTATTAAAATTTTTTTTTTTAAAAGTAATGCAATGGATTTTTTAAAAAGTGCCTGGTACCTAAGTAATAAGAAATTACTACATGCATTTATTTGTCTGTTTGATGTTTGTCTGTTTGCTGAGTCTCTGCTGGTCCCTGCAGGGCTCACTCTCTGTAAGGCATTGGTCTGTTTCTCTCACTGCCTCCCCACCAGACCTTGAACTCCCTAAGAGCAGAAGAATCTATGTCTTTTGCCCCAGCGTCTGCAGTGTGCAGCATCAGGGGCAGGCAGTGCCGTCCAACTCCCTCTGGTCATCCCCTCACTGCTCTAGCTCTATGGACAGCTGAGAGCGACCTTCTTCAAGGACAGGAGGTGAGAATGTGGGGAACATCAAGGCCACCCCTGCACTGATGTCTCCTCAGTGGTCTCCCCATTCGGATCTGGGGGTTCTGAGGCCCTGAGGAGGTGGCAGAGGCAGCCTCTCCATGCAGTGCTTTACTGAACCTGTTGTATTGAGTGGTTTCTACTCCAGCTCCTTGCAGGGCGTCTCTGAGTCAGCGAGGGGCCCAGAGCAGGCATCCAGATGTAACGGAAACATATTTTTATCCCCTATTGATCTCTCTTGCCCAGAAACCATCATTACGTCGGTGTAAAAAGGCAGCTCCCAATGGCAGGAGCCTCTTGGCCTCTCTGGCCGATGGGTGCCCAGCAAATTGCTCTGAGCCACCAGGCGGAGAAACCAAAATAACTTCACGAGACAGGCGTTCCGGGCCCGACCCTGCTGGGGCTCTTGGAAAAAGGCTAATTTTTACTCTTTCTAACATTATCCACAGCTTTTCTTGGCTTGGCTTTTTTGAAACAAAGATGAAGTTAGTCTCTAATTGATCTCTGTCTGCAGTTCTCGGCTCTGCCTGGCAGCAGGGCAGAGGTGAGGGGCCTTGGCCAAGGTCAGGCCTGGGGATGCTTATCCACATGGAGACGTGGCTGCCTGGGGCTCTGGGCTCACAAAAGAATAACAGGGACAGCCTTGCACCAAAGGAAACTTGGGCCAGGGGAAGGTGAGGTTTTATCCCCATCCAAGTTACAGCCCTCTGGCCAAACTCCCTCTCACCTAATAGCCCAGAAATAAATCCTTGTTGTTTGGGGTGGACAGATGAACAAGCTCAACTCCTAGGTACCCAGCACAGGTCTGTGGTGTGGAGGGCAGTGGGAAAGATCCCTAAGCTGTAATGCAGGGAACACCAGCTTATAACTGGGCAGTGCAGGTCCAGCCCCTAGCGTGCTGGTCAATGTTTAACAACCGGCTTTCTGGGGAGAGGGGAGGAAGCTCTCACTGAGGCATTTGCTGATTCCTGTGGTGTAAATATCACCAGTGTGACCTGTTTCAAGGCACCAATGTGATTGTGTTTAGAGTTGGGATTGTGTTCGGAGATGGGAATGGCTGACCGATCAGCTCTCACAAGCCGTCCAGTGCCACCACCAGCTCCCCACTGGCTTCAGCTCTTCCACTTGCTGCTCTGTGACCTGGGACAAGTAACTTAACTTCTCTGTGCAGCAGTTCCTCAAGCATAAAATGGGGAAAATAATAGCACCTACCTCTTAAGATTATCGTATGATTTAAATGATAAATACCTAGAAAACACCTAACGCTGTCCCTGGTACATAACAGGCACTCAGTAAATGTTGAGTTCAGTTATTATTTCTATAATTATTGTTATAATTAAGCTCTTAGCTGAGTTAGTAGAGCCACACTCATGTACACATAGGTACATACGCACGTTCTCACCTATAAGACACTCACTTGTGAAAGGTCGGGCAAGGAGAGATAAGCATTAAATAGAGCAGTGCTGAAAGGCTTCCTGGAGGAGGCAGGGTCTGGATCTGGGGCTTGGATGATGGGACTGCACAGGCATGAGGAAAGGGTCGTAACGGAGGAAGAATTAGAGAGCAAGGGCGGAGAGCTAGGAATGAATGTTGAACGCTAGCACGGGCTAAGCAGGGCTCAGAGACTTCTTTGGCTTCTCAGATGCAAATGTAGGGGGATTTGGAGGAGGTGATAGAAGGGGAAAAGAAGTGGGCAGAGGGTTGGGGGCCAGAACACAGAGAGAGGGACACGTGAAGGCTCAGAGATGGTCGGCAGGGGTTAGGGGATGAGAGTTATGCACAGAGAGCTGCCCACAACCACCGTGGCTGTGGGCTTGCTAATGCATGGGGCTGCAGGGTTTGGGGCTGAGATGTGGGCCGAGCCTCAGTAGGGCTCCCAACAGTGTAGCTCAGAATAGAAGTCCAGGCCACGAGGAAGTCCAGCATAGGACATCCAGGCCTTTTGGAGTTCTTCTGGCCGGTGGCCAGCAGTCTAGTAACATCTTGGAGAATTGGCCCCAGTAGCAAGTACTGTGCCCCTAAAGATGTGGAGTTTTCAGCAGCGCCTCCCTCCACTCCTGCCACCCCAGCCCAGCCCGGACGCCCTGACTCGGGTAATTGCAAGCAATAATTATTGAGTGTGCACAAAGGCCTGGCTTGTTTTCTCGTGCGGGTGGGGGCCGGGGTAGCTTTGTTTGGGCCGGGAATTGTCGTGGGGCCTCTGTTTAGCCAGCGCTGTCTCCCCTTTGTTAACATTCCTCACTAACCGTGGCTCCTCCCGGGCTGGAGAAGAGGAAGAAAAGGCGGTACCCATGCCCGCCAGCCACTGCGCCCCCCCCTTCCCTCTCTGCAAGGCCCTGGGAACCTTTGGCCCTGCTCCCTTCTCCCCAGAACCACAAGGGACAGAAACATGGGGCAGGCAGCGGACAGGCCCAGAAATAAATAAACCAGCTCACCTGGCAGGTGCAAGACCCACAGCTCAGGCAACTGCCTTAAACATGGGGCTTTTCCCGTTACCCATGTTGGGCTGAAAACAGTCATTAGGTGTCACTTTCTATGGCAGCCTTCTCTCTTTTTGGGAGCAGAGGGAATAATTACACACCTGGGCTTCTCACTACCTTACACGGCTCCCAGGACAAATGCTACCTAGGTCCTCTCCGTACTGGGAGCCCATTCCCACCCGCCACTTACACGGCCTACAAATGAATGTTTTCGCCTGTCTTCGGTTCACATAAATAGCCACAAATTCCTATAATTAACTACAGTAAGCTAGGCTGGGATTAAAACAAAGACGGGCTTGTTTACTGGGATGTTCTGAAACAAGCAATTTTCAACATTACAGTGTGAACTGCTGTCTTTGTCTTTGTTAAGCAAGGCAGCAGGAGGGGGGGCTGGAATGAATGGTGAGGGGCCTCAGCTGGGAGTTGGGAAGGGGTGGGAGACAGCTTCCAATGTTTCAGCCAAAAACCTTTTGTCTGCAGGTCATCAGGCCTCTTGAAGACCCCAAGATCTACTTAACCTCTCAGAAGAGACAGTAAAACCAGACATAGCCAAGAAAGCACCCCTTTCTCTTCCCAGGTGAGGGATTTTAGGGCGACAGGAGGCTTCGTCCTTCATTCCCGGCAAAACTGTCTCTTTCCACCCACTTTGCAAAATTCTGAAATTTCCACCACTAGGTGTTAAAGTGCAATGAGATTTCAGAGATCATTTGGCCTCGGCCCTATTTTTTCTAGACAGGGAAACTGAGTCCTAGAGAAGCTAAAACAGCTAAGCTCAAAGTCACTCAGTGAACTGACCACCAAGAAGGACTCAAATCCAGGTTTTCCGACTACAACAGGGGTCAGAAAACTGGGGCCCACGGCCAGTTCTGCCTGCCGTTGGTTTATTTATAGCCAGTGGGCTGAGAATGGGTTTCAAATTTCTAAATGATTAGGGAAAAAATTAAAAGAAGAGTAATACTTCTGGCACGTGAAAACCACACGAAATTTAAGTGTCCATAAAAAGTGTTTGGTTGGAACACAGCCACTCATAAATTGTCTAAGGTTGCCTTCATGCCACAACAGCGGGTTGAGTAGTTACCAGAGACCGTCTAGCATGCAAGGCCTAAAATATCCAGCGTCTGACCTTTTACAGAAGAGGTTTGCCAATCCCTATTCTAGTAGTATGCTGCTGTATTGCTCTATTTAAAAATAAATATAAACAGCTTTTTCCCCCACAAGTTTGTTTTTTATTTACTGAGATTCTGTCTTCAAACAAAATCTTGGGGAGACCCTGTGTGTGAAACTCATCAAAGGGAAACTGTTCTGCTGATGCAGAGTGGGAGTGGGGTGAGTGAGGACCCCGAGGAGACTTGTGGACTCCCCAGATACAAGTGTCTGAAACCCCAGGTGAAAGTAGCATCTCCTGCCAAGGTGGTTCCCCTGCAGACACAGCCTTAAAACCGTGTGTCCCATCCCTTGTGACCCTAGCCAGATGCATACAAAAGAAGTACAGATGCATGTTCCCATTGGCAAGATCAGGAAGCCAAGGATCAAAGGTGGAAGGGATTCTAGAATCCAGGTCACTTGACTCTTGGAGAAGCCCAGCAGGCCAGGGTGGCCTGTGGAGGCCGTGAGCTGAGGTTGCAGTTCTCACAGCCACAGTGTCCTGTGTCTGCAGCCTGGGCTCTTGAAGAAAACTCTCCACTGCCCAACCTCTTATACATGTATTTATTAATCTCGACGATTCGCCTTAATAGCACTGCCTTAAAGGCAACTTGGCATGTGGCGGGGTGACAAAATTCATAAAAAGTCAAGAAGGCATTTAACGGCCACCCAGTGCTGGGTGAGGAGGGCTCCTGGCTGCAGCCTGCCAGTGCAGGCAAGGCCCAGGGCTCCAGCAGGCTGGGCCTGTGTCACAGCTGTGGAGAGGCAGGGAGTGGGAGAGAGAGAGGCCAAGAGGAGTGCACTGTGAAAGCGGAGGAAATCCGGACATTCTACTCCAAGCGACCTTAGGGGAGTCGCTTATCGTCTCTGCACCTCTGTTGCTAGCTCTGAAAAATAGGGATGAGATGGGATGATCACAGTACAATCAGGAAAAGCAAAAGAGGTGATGGGGTAATGCATATATGTAGCAACCCTTCCAGAGACGTGGAGGCACTGCTGCTGGTAACGTGAACAGAAGTGGGAGGAGGAAAGTCCCATCTGGCTAAGGGAGGGTCCACACATCTAAACTTCAGCGCTCTCATTAGACAACAGGCCGTTCATGCAGACTTTAAGCAGGACCTCTGGGGCCAGGCTGCCTAGGTTCAAATCCAAGCTCTCATCTTTAGGGGTCAGGAGATTTGACCAAGTCACTTTATTTCTCAGAGTGTCAGTTTCATCATCAATAAGATGGCAATAGTAACCAGCATTACCTGTTAGTTACATAAATCGAGTCATTAGAAAGTGCTTTGTTGATTGTTATTAAACAGGGACTATCACTGCTGTCCCAGGTTGTCGTGAGGACACAGGGTGGTCTCTGAAGTCAGTAGATAGAGGGGCACATGGGAAGGGCTGTTCTTCCTGGTGTCTGGGGGCTGGTTTGGGGAGCCTGGCGCTGTCGGGGACCTTGTTTCTTTCTTCTCCCTGTCTGCTTCTGGCTTTCCACTGCATGGCGGAAGCCGAGGACACATTCCTTCCTTATATTGTGGAAGGAAGAGACAGATAGTACCCCAATAAATTAATCAATGTGTCCAAAGGTGATGGATACCTTGAAGAAGAATAAGGCGGGTTAGGGGAATAGTGGAGTGGGCAGCAGCGGGGGGCAAAGGGGAGGCTGAGAATGGTGATCAGAAAGGTCATATTTGAATCTAGGTTCAAGACTGGACAGATCCACTGGGCACCGTGATTTTCTTCCTCGCTGAATTATGTTGAATTTCCTGAGCACCAAGGCATTAGTCTAGGTGCTGAGGACAAGGCTGGGATCAAATAGACCTGGCAGGAGAGACAAGGAATAAATGCTCAAACAGAGAGGTAATGTCACATCGAGCAGTCACCAGTGCTATGAAGGAAAAAGAAGCAGGTGACAGGCCAGTTGCCGGGCACTGTTTTAGCCATAGTGGTCAATGACGGTATCCCTGAGGAGGTGATGGTGAGCATAGGCTCTGACCCTCAGGTTCCTGGTCTGTAGAACCCCTGTGACACTCTCTCTGATCACTCTGCCTACTTGGTCGCTGTCTTCTGGGGGCAGTCCTAACGCCAAGGCATCCCTCGCAAGTGCAGGAACCTGGCTCCTCAGAACCAGCACTGCCATCAGCCTCAAGGAGTGCTATTTTTTTTTTAATTCGGGCCAAAGATACAATTAACAGCCTCCGCCTGGGTCTCACCCAGCCCCAGGGCCTCTGCTCACGTCTGCCTGACTGGCAGGAGGGAAGGGGCCCTCCCAGTACCCCTCAGTCAACTGCCAGGGCTATTTTGGTGACTGTTATTTGGGCAAGGAGTGGGCTAGTGGCTTGTGGGAGGGAGGGAAGGAGGGAAGATGCTAAAAATACTGAGGCCAGACTGAGGTAACCGGCCTCTACCCTCTCACGAGCCTGGCCTCCTCCGTGGGTGAGCAGAGCCTGTTCTTTGGTCTCTCCTGGGGACTGGCTGCTGAGCGTTCAAATGCACCCAGGAGCCCTTTTGTTTTGGCTAATTTGAGTCATGACCACCATTAGTCGGGAGGCCCCAGGGGCTAAGCGACCTGCACTGGTCACACAGCCATAAGTGGAGCGAAGACCAGCCTGGTCAGAGTGATGTCCTGCTGAGGGTACAGCTTGGAAGAAATCAGCATGATGATGTTACTTCCCCAGGCCCCCTCCAGCCCTTCCCTTGCTGCAAGGGGACCCCAAGGGCCCTTCTCCTCACATCTAAATCCCATAGCCCAAGGCCACCTCCCCCCAGGACTCTGAAGCAAGGACCCCAGTGGACTGTGTGCTCCCTGCTCTGTTTTCTTATCTGCTAAGTGAGAAGCCATGCTGGGGCTTGGCTCAGGGGACCGAGAGCAAGAGGGCTGCTGTGAACCTCACCTCAGTCACACCTTGATCTTGGGCAACCTCTGACACATCACCCACTCCCTGGGCCTCAGAACTTTCGCCCTGACCACCCTGCGGAGAGCTGTCTGGGTGACTCCCTGACTTCTACTAGTGGGAGCTCTAAGTGAACAGCATCCATGGTTCACACGACCTGGAGGTTAAGGTTTACTGTATGAGGGACTCGCCTCTACCCTGGGAGATGGTACACCTTGTGGGAGGGAACCTAAAGGGCCCTTGATATTGAAGCTAAGTAATTCACTCCATTTATTCATTCATTTGTTCTTTGGTCCATTCATTCCTTATCTCTTGAGCGAGCACCATTTATAAAGGCGTTATTCTAGGCACTAGGATTACAGCGATGTACAAACCAAAGCCCCATGCCCTTGTGCATCTTACATTGCGGAAGGAAGAGACAGATAGTACACCAATAAATTAATCAATATGTTTAAGGATGACGGATGTCATGAAGAAGAATAAGGTGGATTAGGGGAATGGTGGCCAGGGTGGTGGGCTGGGGGGCGGAGGGTGGGGCTGAGAATGGTGATCAGAAAGGTCATATTTGAACCTACGTTCACAGTCCAGCTGTAATCTTAAGAGATCAGGGGATTTGACCAAGTCCCTTTACAACGAGGCCAAATGAAAAGAGAGTGTGAACCATTTAAATACTTGGGGAAGAGGATTTGGGGAGAGAGTGTGAAGGAGACAGCAGGAAAGATCTCCCCACCTTTTCCAAATCTTCTCCTGTTTCTGCAGGTCCTGCAGGCAGAAGCAGACCCTGAACCTTCTCTTGCCCATTACAGCACCACTGATGCCCTTGACTCCACAAAGCCTACCCCCTAACTGGAGCTCACTGCACCTGCGCCCGGCTCTGGGGAAGGGGCTTCCAAGGCCTCCTCAGGCTGGGCTGCTCTTGCCCTGGAGCGCTCCTCTCTCCCCTCCGAGCCCCTGGTGAACCTTCACCCTACAATTACCATCCTCTGCCCAGGGCTATTTCCTGCAGACTTGTAAATAGAACCTCTTTCAGCTCCACACACATTATGGTTTGTCTAAAACGGTGTCAAAGGAGCCAATTTTCCTGAACTGAGACCATTGACGAGAGGTAAAGTTTACAGAGGATTCCCGCAGGACCTGGGCCTGCAGGAGTCGAAAACAAGGGTCTAGAGGTGACGCAACCGCCCAGAATAGCCAGCTTGAATAGTGGGGCAGGTCCTGGACTTTTCTAGGGGTAGATTTTCTCTGGAACATAGAAATAAATAAGATGGTTGAGCCACAACTTGACTGACCTTATCAGGGAAGGGTCCAAGCCCATGTTCAGGAGCCCCAGCTTGGGAGCGAGAGGGCCTGGGTTTTAGGCCTGGCTCTGCCATTCTCTGTTCCTCTGTCTGAGTCTGAATCACTCTGTGGGCAAATACCAATGTCACTTGATGTGCTGGCTATGACAAGTCTCAGCCATCTTGCAGAACTGAGTGAGGTTTCTTCTCAGAGAGGAAAGAAGCACAGATAGTAAGATGGTTCTGAGACCTCTGCGCATTTTTCCACGCCAACCACTGCCCAGGAGGCTGCAGGCGCATATGGTGAGTGTGGCTGGCAAACACACCTCTTGCGGGCAGAAGCAGCCACAGGCACGGGGCCTGGTGGAGTGGGAGGCAGGCTGGACTGTGGCCCCCTGTGAGGTTAGGGTGATGATCTCGCCTTTACAGATGAAGAAACAGAGATCCAGAAAGACGTAGTGACATGGTCCAACATACAGTTCATAAGTGGCCAAGGCAGGATTTGAATCCAGGCTGACCTGACCCCAAAGCCCGTGAGTCTTTCACAGTTCCAGACACCTCCACCTCCCCAGCCTGACCCTGCTCGGCCTTAGCAAGTCCTGGGCAGAGCCCTGTGAGCAGGAAACCTCTACAGGCCATGACCTTCCCATGACCACAGAAGAGCAGCTGTGCCAGCTCTACAGCCCCTGTCCATCCCCAGGGCCCAGCCTGAAATGAACAAGGCAGATACTGCCTGCTTTGGCCTGGGTTCCACCTCTCTTATGTGTCTATGAACAAAGGCTCAGAGAGCATTTTAGGAATCAAAACTGGCCAGCAATCTTCACACACACACACACACACCCCAAAACAAAAGCTAGAACAGATGCTCAAGAAACATACTAGCTAGAAAATTATACTCACTTGAGGCTGGGCGTGATGGGTCACGCCTGTAATCCCAGCACTTTGGGAGGCCAAGGCAGGTGGATCACTTGAGGTCAGGAGTACGAGACCAGCCTGACCAACATGGAGAAACCCCATCTCTACTGAAAATACAAAAATTAGTAGGGCATGGTGGGCCCCAGTAATCCCAGCTACTCGGGAGGCTGAGGCAGGAGAATTGCTTGAACCCAGAAGGCAATTCAGATACTCACTTGGATTACGTAAGGATACACCAGGAAACAGTGGTTCAAGGACCAGATTCTGGACCCAGATTTATCTCTAAGTCATTTAACTTATCTGAGCCTCAGTTTCATCATTTTCCAAATGGGTAAAGTATGGCTATCTGATCTGCTAATATGCCATTTGCCTCAAGGAAGAATTGGTTGGGAAACAAGGCACCACGGTTAAGAACATAGGTTTTAGAATCAGACACACCTGGGTCTGAATTCTCAGTTCCACCATTTCCTACTGTGTTGTCTTTGGTATCTGGCAGTCCGCTCTCTGGGTCTCAGCTTTCCTAACTGCAAAATGGAATTAGCGGTCCTTGCCCTGCCTGTCTTCCAGAATGGGTGTGAAGCTCCTGAGAAGCAGGGAAGTATAATGTTTTATAGGTTTTCCTCCTCCCTCTAGGAATTGTTAGTTGTTAAAGGACTTTTAAGATGCATATAAAGAGTAAAATCATGACTCGCATACAAATATAAAATGAACAGGTGTCAAAGATTTTATTTAACTCATTAATTAATGAGGCAACTAATAAGATGTTACAATCTCTTCAAAGGAGAATTCAAAGAACATACACACAGGCAAATGGGAAAACTGAAATGGAGTTACAAATAGATACAAAAATAACCTATCCACAGGGCATCAATCAGTTGCATTCTGACCAAATAAAATGTCTTTGCATTCCCATGGACAAGAATTATTTGCATTTTGTTTTCCTACAATTTTCAGTTATAAAATAGCTCAAAGACTAGGAAATGTGGAGATAATCCAGAAAGGTGATCTAAACAGGACAACAAGCAACTTTTTTTTCTGCCCATTTCAAAGCCTTTCATAATGTTTCCTGACCGTTTTGGTGTCCTCTGCCCACCCCTCTGCTCCTCCCCCTCCCTGTGGTAAAACAAAGTAGCCAGGAAATGTGTGTTGATTGAGACCACTCAAATCAAGATGGCAATGGAGTTGCAGTTTAGCTGTCAGCTTCAGTTTATCTGTAGAGGCTTCCTGGAGCCTATTGAAAGGCTCTAAGGCCACTCAGGAAGGAAGAGGGGTCTGGCCTTGGAGGGAAAGGGCTAGGGGTGCATATAACCCTTCCCAAAACTCCTCCCCTGTGTGATCCTGTATGCTCTTCTCACTTCAAGCTGGCTGAACTGGAAATGACCCTAGAGTGACATCAGGAATCAAGTATTGCCACGGGCAGAGCCACAAGAGAGAAGGTGCCTGAGTCCCTGGACCATAACATACTAGACACTTTTTTCTATGTCAAACCACTGAGATTCTGAGGTTTAACTATTGGAACATCTGCTATTGCTCTACCCTATGCAGCCTTCGCATATTTGGTTTGAAATCTTGCTCCCAGCTTACTTGCTGGGTGATCTTGGAAAAGTTACTTCACTTCTCTGAGCCCTGGATTCCTCAAATGCACAAAATGGGTCTAATGGGATAGAAGGGAGAATAAAGTAAGAGAACATACATGGCAGAATGAACTGGTGTTTATCCCTATCAGGAAGGGTCATAGACTCTGGCCTCAGGCAGGAGGAGAAAGAGCAGAAATGCTTCTTAGCATGATAAGAGTGGAGAATGGAGGTGGCAGTCATTTCCCAGTGGGGAGCCACAAAGCCACACAAATAGGAGAAATAGTCCCTCCTCTACATGGGAGTCACTGAGCTGTCTCCAAAGAAGCCAGATGCTCACTGCAATGGGCTCTGCTGGCTTGGGAGGTGACCTAGTAAGAACTTTGGCATGTATCTCTTGAACGGGGAGATGGAAGTGGAATGGAGTGTCCACCTTCACCCTCACTCATGGGACTTGAGCCCATCCCAAGGCCCCCTTAGGGGCTTGCAGTGGCTGAGCTGGGAGAGCTGGGGGTCTGGCCAAAGTTGGAGGCTCTATGAGAGACACAGGAAAACAGTTGTGGGTGGAACCCCTTTCTCTTGGTCTGTAGGAATCGTAGTTTCTTGAGGACCTGTTGTCGTCACCATTTTGAAGAGCTTGAAAATGCCTTGTATGGAGAGATGTGAAAAGGTATAAAAAAGAGAGAGAGAGAGAGAGAATCAGGCAGAGAAAGATCATCCATGGTTTTGTGGAGTGGAAGGAAATTCAGGGGCTATCCCTGCTGATATCTGAATCTTCAGAGGCCTTCCTGGAACAAGGGAATGACCAGGCGAGGGATCCTACACAACCCTTATTTCTCCTTTTTTTGACCTTTCTGAGACGTAGCCAGCCTTTCATTAAGGAGCTCCACATGTTCACCGTTCAGCAGGCCCTCGAATAATGGTCCATTCAATGTCATTTTGTTATAACGTTGATGAGAAAAACAATGGATTGCTGGCTGGGGCCTCTGTCTGTGTGGAGTCTGCACATTCTCCCCATGTCTGCCTGGGATTTCTCCAGGTACTCCGGTTACCTCCCACACCCCAAAGCTGTGCATGTTCCATGAACTGGTGCATCTGTGGGGTCCCAGTGTGAGCGAGTGTGGATGCGTGTAGGAGTCACCCTGAGATGAGAAGGCATCCTGTCCAGGGTGGGTTCCTACCTGGACCCTGAGCTGCTGGGATAGGCTCCAGCCACCCTCTACCCTGAACTGAAATAAGAATAAGCAGGTAAATTATGATCTCATGTGTTTTTATTAACCTTTCTTAAGTGTATGTGTAGCTCACATGTATTTCAATGTATAATGTTGGAATGTTTTGGTATTTATTTAGAAGTCTGGTGATATATATTTCTGTGGCCAGAAATGTGCCATAGGAACTTCACTCTTGATTATTCCAACTACCTCTAATAAAATTGGTTTTGTTATATGTGTTTTTGCTTAAAGTTGTAGTTTCCAAGAACATATGAATGCTAAGTGAGGACTTACCGTCGTCCCCAGCCTTTGGTCCGGCAGAGGCTGATAAGGTGGCATGGCCAGAGGAAGCGGCCCCCACTTCTGCTTCTCTTTTAAGCCGGCTCTAGCAGAGATGAGACTAGGTGAGAACCTACCCTTATGAGATGAATAAATGTAGTCACCGCTCATTGTCACTCATGCCCCTATAACAAGCAGATAAGACCTTAAAGTCTGAGACTGAATCCCTGATTTCTACCCTGCCATGGTTTAGGGCCTCCTGTGCTCTGGCGTACACAGACATGGAAGTCCCCAGGGTGTAATGAGGTTGATGGCACCTGTTTACAGCTGTGTATGTTCACAGGTTGCCAGGGCCATGAAATTAACAAGGAGCAGGAAATCAGCTCCCCTGACCGTGAGCACAGGATATATGTGTAGAAGTATAATGTCTAGTGCAAGGGAGATGTTAGTCTTGCACTGATCGGACCCCACCCAGGAGACTGTACTGTCATCATCACCATTGCTACCACCTTTGCCCTCATCATCATTACCAGTGGCGGTGGCGGCATCACCACCACCATTATCAACATTATTATTCATGATTGCATCCTAACACTGGAATGAGTGGATACTGAACAAATGTTTTGAATGAGTGAGACACTGTAAAGGAGAAAAAGGAAGAGCTGACAGCTCTGGCAGATGCAAAGAGATAGGTGTTTTCTTCCCAGCAAAGAACTAAAATAACCCTGGTTGCATAGGGTCCTGGGGCCAATTGTACCCTAGACAGACAGAAAGAATATGTTGGGCTACACAGTTCTAGATCATTGGTGTTTCTGGCTCCATGATGAAGAAAATGAAATGACAGCTCCCTCCGCAGTGAACTATAGAGGAAGTTCATGAGGGAAAGAATAGATGGTGAGAGGAATTTAGGTTTCAGTCCTTACTGGTCTGACTGTATCTCTCTCTGTGTCTCAGTTTTCATATCTGTGAAATGGAATAGTAATAGTCCCCAATTCACAGGGCTGTTCTGTTAGATGGAGGCGTGTATGTAAAGCATAGGCCTTAATAAATACTATCTGCTATCTTTATTATTACTTTTATCAAATGTTATCACTCATCAGAAGAGCCCCAAACTGGAGGTGGACCTGGGAGTTTGGAGACATCAGAAGTGGAAATCTTCACTTGAGACTAAGAGTTCAAGATCAGCCTAGGCAATGTAGTGAGACCCCCATCTCTATAAAAATAAAAATAAAAATAAAAATAAAAATAAAATAGCCAGGAGTGCTGGCACACACCTGTAGTCCTAACTACTCAGGAGGCTGAGGTGGGAGTTTTAAGGCTACAGTGATCTATGATTGCACCACTGCACTCCAGCCTGGGCCACGGAGCAACACCATTTCTGGGAGAAAAAAACAAAAAAAGGAAAGCTGAGCACAGTGGTTCACACCTGTAATCCCAGCATTTTGGGAGGCCAAGGCAGGAGGATCATTTGAGCTCATGAGTTTAAGACCAGCCTGGGCAACATGGTGAGACCTTGTCTTTACTAAAAAATAAAAATAAAAAGAATTTGATAATGTTTAAAGGAAGTGAAATTTCTTGTATATTGTTGTGGTCCATAAGGCCTTAACTGGCCTCATTGTTCATAGATAAGCCTCTCTGCAATGCACATTTTTAGGATTAATCCTGATATGATGGTTAATTTTATGTGTCAACTTGGCTAGACTATGGTAACCTAGTCTTTGTATGGTCAAAGACTAGTCTAGATGTTGCTGTAAAGATACTCTTAAGATATGATCAACATTTACAATCAGTTGACTTTAATTAGAGCAGATGACCCTTTTGAATGTGGATGGGTCTCATGGAATTTGTTGAAGGCCTGAGGAACAAAGCCTGCAATTCTCCCAAAGAAGGAATGCTACAACATAGAAATCCCACCTGAGTTTCTAGCTGATATGGCTAGGCTTTGTGTCCCCACCCAAATCTCATCTTGAATTGTAATACCCAGGTGTTAAGGGAGAGACCTGGTGGGAGGTGATTGGATCACGGGGGTGGTTTTCCCCATGATGTTCCCGTGATAGTGAGTGAATTCTCATGAGATCTAATGGTTTTATAAGAATCTGGCATTTTGCCTGCTTGCACTTTTCTCTCCTGCTGCCATGTGAAGAAAGTCCTTCCTTCCCCTTCCCATTCTGCCGTGATTGTAAGTTTCTTGAGGTTTCCCCAGCCATGTGGAACTGTGAGTCAACTAAACCTCTTTTCTTTACAAATTACCCAGTCTCAGGAAGTTATTTACAGCAGTGTGAGAACAGACTAATACACCAGCCTTCTGACTCAAGACAGCAACAAAAACTTTTACCTGAATCTCCAGCCTGCCAACTTGCCCTACAGATGATTTGCGTCTTACCAACCCTAATCTTGTGAGGTGTGAGCCTCATGATACTTCTGACAGTAAATCTCTCTCTCTCTCTCTTTTCTCTCTCTCCATATATATAGGAAACAGAAGCCAGATATATAGATGTAGATCTGGACATTGGTTCTGTTTTTCTGAAGATCTTTGACTATTATATCTGGTCTCAGCCCAGATGGCTTGGCAAGAAGCCTCAAGTTGGAAATGCTCAGGAACCCACAGGAAGCACTTGGTTCTCAAAACATGTGACTAGAATTGAGCTCTAAGACCCCAGTAAATGCTACTTCCCTTGGAGAAAATGTTGGTTAAAATATGCAACCTCTGCCTACTTCCCCCTAATATCATCCTGTGAGGAATGACTGGGAGCATTGCAATCAGTCCTGGTGTTTTTCCTGAGCCACTTGTCCTATACACCACATTTTCTGCCTCCAGATGAGAGGCTTGTTTCTCAAGTGAAAGTGGGTAGAGCCCTTAGGGCAGAAAGTAGAGTCCTTCTCTTGAAAACTACATGACCACCCACAGACCCAGGGACACACATCACTCTTGTGAACAGGTTTATGGCCTCAGAGTGCTTCTTGGAACGGAAGCTCAACCACTCCAAATGCATCTATCATCATGTCGACCTCCCCGGCAGTGGAGGGGAATTTGAGAACTATGACTTTTTAAATCCAAAGATTCAGAATGCCCCATTGTTAAAGTTGGGAAGCTCTGAAGTACAAATGTGTTTGGCACTCAAAATGATCGCTTACATCAGTGGCTCAAAAAACATGGACTCAAGCCACTCAGAGACTTGCCATGTTTTCTATCAGCCTTGCTTGCTGGTTGCTGGAACTCTGTCTTCTCAACTTTTGGAATTGCTAGGAGAAGCATGGGATTCGGAATGACTTGGACTGGGGTTTGGAGTCCTGTATCTGAATTTTTCCAGTTGTCTGACTTTGAGCAAGGTTCTCAAACTCTCTGTGAAGAAGTATTTGTTGTATAAAAAGGAGATAACAGCAATTGTAATCCATGCCTTACTAGGTGTGTCAGTCAGGACAGACTAGGCCATGCTGCATAACAAATACCTTTAAAAGCCTCAGTGGTTTAATATAAGAAAGATTTATTCACTCACTCATACTACATGTCATCACATGTTGGCAAGGGCTCTGTTCCATGTCATCTTCATTCACCTAGGATAGCAGAGGCACCACCTGGAATATCACTAGCCATCATGACAGTGTGAAGGGGAAGTTGAAAATCATGAATTAACTCAGAAATGTTTCCATGCAAAAGTGACACAGTCATTGGTCTGGGCAAGTCACAAAACCACACCTAATGTTGAAGAGAGAAAAAAATGTAACTCCCCTGTGTATATGGAAGGGAAGAAAGTCGGGAAATATTGGGAAGCAAGACTGATGTCTATCATTTGAGAAGGAGCATATGAGAGAATTTCTTACATTGTAGGATACTTTGGAGACTGTAAATAATTTTCACATTTGTTACTATTTCAGAATATTCTAGGCCACTGGGATGACCACGTAACTGAGAACTACCACACTTTCCAATGTCATGTCTGTTTTTGTGCCTATAATCATATTGGTATCAAGAAGTACAAGCTTAAGGTGGGCGGATCACGAGGTCAGAAGATCGAGACCATCCTGGCTAACACGGTGAAACCCCGTCTCTACTAAAAATACAAAAAAATTAGCCGGGCGTGGTGGCGGGCGCCTGTAGCCCCAGCTACTCAGGAGGCTGAGGCAGGAGAATGGCGTGAACCCAGGAGGCGGAGCTTGCAGTGAGCCGAGATTGCGCCACTGCACCCCAGCCTGGGTGACAGAGTGAGACTCTGCCTCAAAAAAAAAAAAAAAAAGAAAGAAAGAAAGAAAAAGAAGTACAAGTATAATTGTTAAGGGCTAAGGAGAAAAGAACAGATAAAAACTTAATATGGAAAGAAGTCTTAGTGCCAAATAAAGACCAGTTGACAAATGTATTACATAATGTTTCCACACCTCAGAAGAGCATTGATGTAGTAATCAGCATCATATTCTTATTTCAAGTAGTAATTTGGTTTCAGCAAAACAATGTTGTTCATCTTAAATAAGTGTTTTTAATGTGAATGTTACTGCTTCTTTAACTAAAATTTGTATTTCATTCATCAATATGTTTGCATTTTATAGCATTATAAGGGCTATAAGCTGGTTTTATATTTGTAACTTGTAGGGGACCCTTGCTGACCTCATGACCTTTGAACTCTCTTCCTCTATGACTATGGAATCCCCACCTAATGAATCAGGGTTCACTTCCTAAAGGAAGAGCTGGAAATGCCAGGAATATGCTTTCGCATCTTCCCGTGCAGCTAGAAAACAATCACTTGACCTGGGTCCACCAATCAGATGTGCTCTCACCAGACTTTGATTGGAAGCTTGTGATAGAAAAAGGAGAGGCAGGGCTGTCAGTCCATGTAGCACACTTGGAGTCGCACTGTGGACTGTGGCCCTTCTAGGTGAGGAGAGGTTGATTCCTCAACCGTGGGTCCCCAGCCCTTTGTTCAAGTATCTCTGGTGGTGGAAAAGACCCAGGTGTGAGCTTTGAGACAGCTGGAGGGGAGAATTGGCCAAACCTGATGGGGAAGAACACGGACTGATTGGGTAACTGGGGCAAGAGCAATGCCATGACCCAAGACATAATGAGGAGGAGGGTATGGAGAGAGACAGGCTTGGGGAAGAGGAGCCAGACGAGGGGCAATCAGGAGCTGTCCCAGTAGACAACTGAGCTCCCCATACCCAGGCTTGGGCCAAGGAGAGCACTGAGGTGGAAGAAGGAGCTCCAGAGAGGAGCTACCTTTTAGGGATACACCAAACAAGGTGGCCAGCAAAAGCAACACAGGCAGAAGCCAAGGGGGAACCCAGCAACGAGGGACATTGTTCTCTGCACAGAGAGAGCAAGCAGGATAAGGACTGAAAACCATCAGATGTGGCAACTAGGCCTTCAGCAAACGAAGAAAACCAGGCTGGGCATGGTGGCTCAGGCCTCTAATCCCAGCACTTTGGGAGGCCAAGGTGGGTGGATCACTTGAGGTCAGGAATTTGAGACCAGCCTGGGCAACGCGGTGAAAACACGTTTCTACTAAAAGTACAAAAATTAGCTGGATGTGGTGGAAGGCGCCTGTAATCCCAGTTACTCAGGAGGCTGAGCCAAGAGAATCGCTTGAACCGGGGAGGCGGAGGTTGCAGTGAGCCAAGATGGCACCACTGCACTCCAGCCTGGGTAACACAGCGAGATTCCATCTCAAAAAAAAGAAAAAAAGGAAAAGAAAAAGAAAGAAAGAAAAGAAAAAGAAAAAGGAGCAGGGCTATGTGAAAACCTTTTAGGGAAGGTTGGCTGCCAGGGTGGCTGCTACCGCTACTCCAGCAGCAGTATCTAGGGTGCAGCCTGGGTAGTATCTGTAGAGATAGCACTGGTATCGACACCAGCAGCAGTCCCACACCAGTCTCTACAGGACCCATTCTGCCATGTGGTTTGATGTGCTGAAGCCTCCATTCTTTTTCTGTGATCTTCAGGGATCATCTATAATCTACCCTATATCCTTTCATTAATATGTTTTCTGCTTAAATTAGCCACCATTGTTTTCTGTTGTTTGTGACATACGTATAAATATGGAAGTAACATTAAACTAAAAATAATCTGTGTCAAACCTTGGCATCCACAAGAAATGTACACACACACACATACATACACACCCTCAAAGAGTTGAAAATATAATCTGAATTTGAAAAACGCTGATCTGCTGGGACTCTTTTTATTTTAGAATGAGAAGACGGAGGATGTGATAGGGAAGAACCCAGCCAGGGTCCCACAGTGGGTGAGCAGTGAGTTCAGACCAGAATTTGGATTTCTTGCCTTTAGGTCCTAAGTGCCTTCCAACTAAACATCCCGGCCAGGGCAGTGCTGGCTTTCTCTGGGCCTCTGGCAGGTGGAGAAGACTTGAGGTATGCATGGGTGCTGATAATGGCACCTGGTTAACCATCTGCACCCCAGTGGCTGCTCCCTTGAGCATCCTGGCAATGGGCACCCCAGGATTAAGCACTGAGGTTGATGGCCAGGCTTGGACCCAAGCAGGGGGTGTGGGGAGCAGCCTTTGCCTCCGGAGCCACCAGACAATCACTTTGCAGTCCACAGCCCTCCTGTAAACAAGCTGTTGTGCCTGAGAGAACATGATAATAGCAGGCTCTGTCATCCTGCCCTCTCTCTGTGTTGGGAAGGCCTGCAATTATTGTCTTAACCGACTCAGATATGGCTCGCCAAGGGTATACATTTCCTGAAGCTGTATACAATTTCTACAGACTTTCTCCTCCACTCCCTCTTCAAGCTCTGGGGTCTTGGGTTCCCCACCAACCCCACCCCTCAAACTGCTCCTGGGACTCCAAGCAGCCAACACCTCAGAGGTTCTGCAAGGCCAATGTAACAGCACCCTCAGGAGAGCATAGCTGCAGAGTCTTCCTCATCCATAACTAAAACCCATGGCTGCCAGTTTAGTCAGGCTCAGAGGGTGGGTGCAGAAAGGTCCCTGTGGAATGTAGCTTCCTGCTTAGACCTTCCCTGTGCCTGCAATTTCTCCATCAAAGAGCCAGTCCTTTTGGTATAGCATGGACTCACATCTTTGAAGATGAGATGAGTTTATCTCTGAAGATATCAAAAGGACTTTTTTCAGGGCAGCCAGTGGTTCACATGCCTAAAAAAGAGCAGATTAAAAAGTACATCTGCCCAAGCATGAGCCGAGTGGCAGGGGCAAATGCTCTCAACACGCCTGACCCAAGTCTCTGAAAAGCAGCTCCCAGCACCCACCACTCACTGTGACTCTGTGGGCCCAAAGAGACATCTGGGCTGTGAGAAATCGACCAACAGTGTCCGAATATGACCTAGTTCTAGCCACTTCATGTCTGTGTGCTTTTGTTTCCTCATGTGTAAAATGGGGGTGGTGATTCCATCAGTAGGGACAAGCTGGATTATGCTGCAGTAACAAACAACCCCAAAATCTCAGAGGCTTCCAAAAGTACAGGTTTACTTTCATGCTACATCACCATTGTTGGTTAGCTAGGAGTTTCTGCTTACTGTATTCAGGGCAGCCACTGACTCAAATATTTTAGCCTGATGAAGCAGAGGGAAAAAGAATGGCAGAGATCTTGAAACAGCAATTAAATGCTCTGCCTGTAAATAACACACAGTCCTCTGATTCACAACCCTTTGGCTAGAACCAGCCTCCTGGCCAGTTTGATCCCAGGAAGCCAAGAAGTACAGACCTACCATGTGTCCTGGAGCAGGAGAACCAGACATATTTAGTAGACTGCATTAACACCTATCACAGTAATCACAGAACATACCTCTAGGAATGTTGAGAGGATTAAATGAATTCTATTTCTAATAAGTTCCATATAAGGATAGGCCATTGGTATTATAATGATGACGGTGATGTTCATTACTAGTAAGATCATTAAAATGAGACCTATGTAAATTATCAGTGAAAGAGAAATCACTGTTCTAATTTGCTATTGAAATTATATTGGAAAGTCTGATGTGATGTCAAGAAGGGCCAAATCTTGGCCCTGCTACTCATTTGCTGTGTGATCTTGGGAAAGATGCTACCCATCTCGGAACCTCTGATTCTTCTTTTGTACAACAGAGTCTTGGGCTCAATATCTGGGGATGAAGTAGGGTGTGAATGATGGGAGTCAGAGGCTGGCTTTAGCTTACCCTAATTAGCTGGGGTGATGTGCACCCCTTGACCCTGTGCTCAGGAAAATCCTTGACATCGGAGCTGTCTGCATCAGGCTTATGAATCTCAATCCCTAAATTATAGGTGACAGTGGCTTCTTAAAGAGGAAATGAATTGTTGCAACACAATCCAGCCATGTTGTATCGATATGATTAGCTAGTTATCCATGGAGTGCAGTAATTTGCTTTGATTTTTAAGTATCCGTTAGCAGCCAAGTCCTAATGAGGCGGCTCTAAATTGATTAGATACTCCAAGATACAGCACGGTTCACAGATTGTTTCAGAAAACTGTCAAGATCCTGAGACTGGCATTTCATTGGATTTAATGATTGCTGGAGAAGGTGTGCATCCCAGCCAGATACAATCACATTTGTCAGCATGATCCTTTTAAGCACAATTCAATTAAAGTGTTATTCTCTAATTTTATTAGAACCGGAGCCCAGAGCTAATGCAAGCTCCCAATATTGCGTCAGGAAGGGAGTGTGCACAATTTAATTTCCCTAATTGGAATTTAGTGATCTAACATGCTTTTCATATCTTAATTCTTGGGATAATCTTCGGTTTTTGCACCTGCTACAATTCCTTTAATGGAAATGAGCAACCAGATGCAACGGTTACGCCTGGCATGGAATCACTGGGTCACATCTGCCTCATTGAAGGGAATTTGCACATCTGGATCCTTTGCTTTTACCTGATCCTTTCCCACCGATCTTGGCCTTGACTTTGACAAGAAGGCCCTCCTGCCTGGATATAATCTGCTTTCTCAACCATGCTGGCAGCCTTGGAATTAAGGTGGTGGGAAGATCATGGGCTTTTGAGTCAGTCTAGATTTGGAGCTCAGCTTCACCATTCATCCATCCATCCATCCATCCATCCATCCATCCATCCATTCCAGCAATGCTTAGTGAGTGTCTACCATGTGCCAGGCACTGTGTTAGGTGTTGGGAGTATAACCATGAGCAAATCAGGCATGGTCACCAATGTCATGGCACTTAGAGATGGCTGGAAGAGAGGGTCATAAAATAGTAACCACAACAGTAACAAAACAATCACCATTGTCATAAGAGACATAAAGGGAAAGAACCATGCAGTAGAGACTTCCTGGTTTTCTAGGCTTAGAGAGGTCTTCTCTGAGGATGCAGTATTTCAGCCAAGACCCTAATTAGTTCCCATGGCCTGCAGATCCTGGATGAGAACCAAGGGAATTGCTGCAAAGCCCTGAGCCTTGTCCCTCCCTCTGGCTGCAGTGCCAGTCCCCTTCTCTGGACAAGTGCCATCCTTTAGGTCTTTGGCAGAGCCCTAAGGTAAGGAGAAGTTGGAAATGTGTATAGAGTCAAAAGTGGGCTTTTTTGCTTAAATGAGGTAAGAACTTTAAAGATATCAGGTTAAAGAGGTAGGCAGGGACCAGATTCCATAAGGCCTTACAGGTAGGGCCTTAGATGTCCCTGTTTATGCCTATTGTCTTGATGTAATTATTAGTAGTGATCAATTATATGGCCACCCACTTACGAGTCAATTAGAGAGGAGTATTTTATTCCTAACATTGTATAGAATTGCTGGTGCAGGATGATCATAAAGAAAGATCAGTTTTCAGTTGGTTTTATTATTGTGTTTACATTCTCTAGAGAAAATCCCTATTGCCTGACCCTAGGGCAGGTCACTCCCATTGCCCTTACCACAGTCAAGACACTTGGTTTGTTGAATTTTATCCTGTGAGCAACAGGAAGCCAGAGTAGCATGAAGACAGCTTGCACTGCTGTATCCCCAGTACCTAGGATAGTGTCTGGTACATATAAGGTATGATGTTTCTACTTAAAAAAAAAAATCAGTCTGTCTTTATTGTAGAAAATGGATTGGAGGGAGGCAGAGTGGAAGCCCAAAGGCCAATAGGGAGGCTATTGATGTCTTCCAGATGAGAGACAGTGGTGACTTTGGTTGGGAAGCAGTGAAGGCATGGAGAACAGGATAGAGTTGAAATCCTGACATGCGTTCGCTGTGTGATCTTTGATAATCCATTTGACCTCTTAGATTCTTGGTTTCCTCATCTATAAAATGAAGAAATCTATTTCAAGTAGTCGTCAGAAAGTAATTCTGCACCATGCTGGGAACAGAGTGTGTGCTAGAAGTTTGGGTTTTTTGCAGATGGATGAATGCTGGATTGGCTGGTTGAAATATAGTCTAAGCACAATGGGAACCATTATTTGCTCTTAACCAGCTTCTTCTCAGTTGGTTAGCAAGGACCTTTATCTCAGCTGACTAGGAGTTGAGGATCCTACCTTGGATCACTTCATGCCCGCAGATGACCCTCAGGCAACCTTGAGCCTCAAGGGCTGATCAACTTCCCCACAGTACAAGACAGACTCAGTCCCACCTCTGGGAGTGGTCAGAGTTGAGCCTCTGAATGTCAGAGGGGAAGGTCAAAGAGGGTACTGAGCCCACTTTCCTCATGTTACAGATGAGGATCCCGAGCTTACACTCTAAGCTGGGGGCAGAGACAGCTGTCTCAGACAGTAGTTCTTCCTCTAATAGAGCCCTGGACTAAAACAAATGGTACCCAGGATCCCCGCCCTGCCTCCTTCCTCAAGAACCCAAACTTCAGAGAGTTCTGCTCTTGATACAGTATGATGATGGGGAAAAAAATAACTAAAATATATTGAACTCCATGTGCTCAGCTCTTCTGTACATTATCTCACTTAATCATTTCAACAGCCACAGGAGGACATTGCGATTGTGTCCTTTTAACAGATGGGAAAACGGGACTCAAGGAGGTGGGTAACTTGTGCAACGTTATCAGGTAGCAAGCAGCAGAGTCAGGACCTAACCCCAGCTTAGCCGACCCCTAGCCGCCACCATGAATTGCCTGACCTCATGACTTTTCTCCCCACCCGAATCCTGAAGCACAGGTGCAGCTGACAGCACAGGTCTCAGAGCTTCATCCAGGCCAAGTGGGATGTCCAGCCTCCCACATTCATGACACAGGCTCACTTCTGGGACCTGGCCTGGCCACATTAGCTGCTTCTGGTCTCTGTAAGGATATAATACCCAAGAAGTGGTCACAGCTAGATGACAGGCAAAGGAGCTCCTCTGGTCAGAGATGGCTTCCCAGGTACTCAGAATCAAGCTTCAAGTTCTTTTCATGGCCTACAAAGCTCTGGAAGATCTGGGCCCAGCTGTATCTCCATCTTTATCTCCTATCACTCTCTCCCTTGTGGATCCAACGACTCTGGCCTTCATTCTGCTCCTCCTTTCACTCTCAGTGTCTTTATACTCACTGACCCTCTATCTAGAATATTGTCTATCTAGAATATTTTCTCCTCAGATCTACTTTCAAATCTGAACTCCAATGTCATCCTCAAACAGGCTTTTCCTAACCAGCCACCCTACAGTATCCCTTCACCCTTGGTCCTATTTTTCTATTTGGTTTTCTTTATCTTATAGCACTTATCACTATCTAAAATTACTTGATATATGTATTCATTTGCTTAATTATTGTCTCTTTCTTCTGACTAGAATGTAGTTCTATGGGGACAGTGCTTATCTGTGTCATTTACTACTTTATACAGCACAGTACAGTGCCTGGTATGGTGCATAGTAGATAATTAATAAATATTTGCTGGATGGATGGATAATGGATGAATGAATGGATCAATGGATGGATGAATGGATGGATGGATGGATGAATGAATGGATGAGTGCATGCATGGATGGATGGATGGGATACATGGATCAATTGGTGAGTGGATGGATAGATGGATGGATGGTTGGATGGATGGATGGATGGATAAATGGATAGATGGATGAAGGGATAGATGAGTGCATGCATGTATGAATGGATGGATAGATGGGATAAAAGGATCAATGGATGGATGGATGGATGGATGGATGGATGGATGGATGGATGGATGGATGGATGGATGGATGGATGGATGGATGGATGGATGGATGGATGGATGGATGGATTGATGGACGAATGGATGAATGGATGCCACAGAAAGGACATCTCTAGAACCGCAGACCACGAGGCCTAGAAGGATCGTCAGAAAGAAGGTCTGAGCCTCTCGTCTTTCATAAAAATAAGCTGAAGTCCTAATAGATTCATCCAAATCTGGAGATCCAGGTTATAGTCCTGGCTTTGATTCTCAACAAAATAAAACAAAGTACTTAATAACTAAAGGAAGTCTAAGTGGTAAGATGGAAAGAACACTGGATTAAAAGGCAAGCCATCTTGCCAAATAGACAGCGTTAATCAATGTGGTTTTGTCCCATGAGATCACCCCCTAACCTTAGGTGCTTGGCCAAGGGAGGGCACCTAACTCAAAAACAGAGAATCCATTGAGTCGTCAGTGACTGACCTAGCCCTAAGGCATGAGCTGACCAGACCTACTCCCCTCCTTAGGACCTGACCCAAGAAGTACTGAGAGAAGGAAACAGTGACAAAAAACATTGAGTCATGATAAGGAGCAGAATTGCAAACTGGGACCCACGGACTGGTTGTATTCAGCCTTCAGAATGTTGTTTTAAAGCTTGAATTGGTGTTAACCTGTAAAAATGAGGCATTGTATAAAAATCCAGACACTTGGCTTTGCTTGAGAGATTAGAAGAGCAGGCCATGCTAGGCCCACGAGGCTGCTCTTGATGAGCAATAGCTGGGTAGCACTGAGTAGTGACTGCCCCTCGAATCTGTCACTCAGAACGCATCCAGGCAAACAAAATCCACTCCAGAAACTCAACAGAGGGAAATGAACTCAGAGAGTTGTCCACAAAGATGTCAGAGGAGCTGAAAAAGCAATGAGGAGGTGAGGCAAACCAGACATTAGTGACTGGGACTACAGGGACAGAGAGTAGAGATGGTGCTGTTGGAGGCCAACAGCAGAGGCTGGAGCCATGGAGGGCCAACCCTGCCAAAGCTGGAACCACAGAGGGAGGAGCCGAGCGGTGGGAAGAGAAGTTACAGAGGAGCCACACCACCCACAACAGCAAGGTGGTTCTATCCTGACTTCTCCCTTCTTCCTGTTCGCCCCAGTCTGCAACCTGCACCTCCTATTGGCTGAACCTAGCTGGAAGCCAGTTGTTAAAAGAGCATGGGAAATGTGATATGGGGGCGTCTGTCCCTTGCCATGCAGAGCACAGCAAGAAATGGGAAGGGGATGGACCTGAGAACAAACAGGTGGATGACCACTATCCTTCAGATAGCACAGATGCTGTCCCTTGTGTCACCTGACCCACTACACCCATATGTGTTAGCTCCCTGGGCCCATGGGCAGGCACATTTCTGATCTATGATGTTGACAGAGGACCCGGAACCCAAGCAAGGACGTATGCATGTTCATGTTTTAAGGGAGCAAAACTCTAAGGAAGCAAGAGGTGTGAAAGTAGAGGAAAGTAGAGGAACAAGGTACTCCTGGGGCAGCTGATGAAGCCAATCACCCCCACCACCCATAAACCACTGGGCTTGGTAAAGCCCATGTAGACAGGTAATCCACACACTTCTGTCTTAGGGCCAGAACCACCCTCCCATCCCTGCCCTCTGGAGGCCAGCTGTCCTTCTTCCTCTAGGTCCTGTCCCCTGCCCTCCATTCCATGAGGTCCCTGAGTAGCCTTGCTGCCAATAGAACAAAATGGAACAGGCAGCTTGGATTTCGTGGTACTGTTCCCCATCTCAGGCCATCTTGCTGGTTATCTTATTTGAGTTTTGTGATCATGTGGGAAGGAAGCAAGGAGTCCTCCCCATTTGACAGATGAAAAAACTGAGGCCAAAAAGAGTTCAGGGGCTTGTCCAAGGTCACGCTGTGAGCTACTGGCCTAGCCAGGACCAGAATCCAAGGCCTGACTTTAGGAGTTTCAGTTTCTCATCACCTTCTCCAGGTTTTACTGACGTTAATTCCCCTCCTAATGGCTCACCTTCCCCTTTCTGCCTCCAGAGGTAAGACTTGCTTGACAGAGTCTGCCAGAAAGATTTGGGTTTTAGTTAAAAACTAGGATTTTCTGCCCCAAGCCACCCAATGGGAAGAGAGTAAGGAGAAAAGAAATCCCTCAGAGAGAGAAGGCAGGTGAGAAAACAGTTTTCAGGGACTATGTTACTTGGTTGATGGTAGTGACTAATACCCGACAGGATATTCCCCTGTGGCAGACACTGTGTGCTAAGGGCTTTACATGAATTAACTTATTTCAAAACCTTAATAGCCATATGGGAGAGAGACAAGATTATAACATGCGATATCAGAGAAGTTAAGCGACCTGCGCCAGGTCACACAGCTAATAAGCGGCAGAGCTGGGATTTGAACTCACAAGGCCTGGATTTAGAGTCTTTGCTCTTAACATGTATTAGCATATTTCATCTTGCCCATGCTCCTGTGTTAGGGGTACTATCAGTGCCTGCGTTGTAGAGATAATAAGACAGGGATTCAAGGAGAAAAGGTGATTTGGCCAAGCGGTAAGCTAACAGCCTTGTTCTGCTTGAGTCCACGCCAGACAACACCTCCTTCACGTGCATACCCCAGGAGTGGAGATGATAGATCCTGACCATAGCTAGCACTGAATGTGTATGCATAATGTGTCAGCTGCTGTTCTAAGTGTTTTGTGAGTATTCACACATGCAACCCTTACATGGGCCTTATGAAGTACATACGACTTATCCCCATTATACAGATGAGGAAACCGAGGTCCAGGGAAGTTAAGTAGCTTGCCCAGCATCACACAGCAAGTAGGTGGTACAGGTACAGTCTGACTCCAGAGCCCTTCTTCTTTTCTGCCTTGTGTGCTAGACAAAGGCCCATTTTAGGCCTGAGGGACATGAAACACTGTGCAGAAATAGCATGTAGGTATGGGAGAGTTGTATCCAGGGAAACATCAGCCTCTTCCACTCTGAAAAGCACCAGAATAAAAGCTGATGCTCTCTGGTGCAGCCCAGTCCAGGGTTTGGGAGGCACCCTCAGCTGAGATGCTGAGAACCCAAGAATGAGACAATGAGATGTTCCCCAGAGGCTTGGCAGCCTGGGGAATTCATTGGGTTCTCATTAATGGAAGCCCACAGGATATGCCCAGTAAAGGATGTTGCTGATTGGGAAGGCCGGCCCCTTGCTTTGCACAGAGGAGATCCCAGTGTCAGAAATTATTAGGGGTCAAGGTTGTCTGTGAGCCAGGCTGGGAGCCAGGGCAGAGCCAGTGGGGAGATGAGAGGAGACGGCTATTAAGAAGACAGAGAGGAGGGGAGATGGGATGGGGAGGGAGTGAGAGTGAGATTGAGAGAGAAGGGGAAGAGAAGGGAGACATATTGAAGCAAACGGAAAAAAAGTCAAAGAAGACAGCATAATTTTCAGCAGGCTCTTTTTCATCTCCCAACCCCCACACCCTTGACTCCATTCCTTTTTGCCTCCCACCTCTAAGTTGGCGATTAAGTTATCATATAAATAACAAATAAAATGGAACTGGCTTCTTGAAAAATGATTTCAGGAAATAAATAATTGTCTTCGTGAGCACTGGCCAAATACAACGATTCTGTCTCCTTTTTTTTCCCAAGATGGGGCCAGAGAGGGAGAGGTGGGGAGCAGGTCACAGGCCTGCTGGTGGAATTGTCTCTCTGTTGCTCTGTCTCTCTGTCTCTGTTTCTGTCTCTTTCACAAGTGAAGATGTATTTCATTGTCATGTCTGACTCTCCCAGCCTGGTAAGTGTCCAAGATAATGAAAACTAGAGACATAAAGCAGGCCGCAGCCTCCATCCCTAAGTAGAACCCAGATGCCAGCGCCCAGAATGACAGGGAGCCCAGGCCTCCCCTGAGACTCCAGCAAAATCTGCAGTCCTCTGCCCCATGGTTTTAGGGCAGAAGAGCCTGCCACCCTCCTGCACTCCAGGAAAAGCCAAATCACCCCCGAATACCACCCGTACCCCAAAAGAGCTGGGAGGGGGAACATGTTTCATTGGACTCAGGCAGAAAGATAAACTTGTTCCTCCCAAGAAGAGGTACATTTCCCTTGATGACTCCAAGTCCCATATTCAGAGCCCCTGGTTAGAGCTCCTAGCTAAGGATGGACAGTTTCTGTGGAAGTCTTTGCAGATCATAACAGGTGGTTTTCTTTTTGTTGATATTTTACAGTGTTGATAGTAGCTTCACGGTGTGGTGTTGTCTCCTACTTACATGAAACACTTTTGTTCTTCCCTTCTTTCATCCCTCTCTCCCTCCCTTTTTTCCCTCCTTTCTTCTTTGCTTTGTTTTCTACCTTCCGTTCTTTCCTTTCCTTGTTTCCTTCCTTCCCTGCTTCCCTTCTTCCTTCCATCCTTTTTTCCTTCCTTCCTTTCTTCCCTCTTTCCTTCCATCCTCCTTTCCATCCATCCTTACTTCCATTCTTTTCTTCTTTCCTTTTTCCTTCCTTCCTTCCCTCCCTCCCCACTCCCTTCTTCCTTCTTTCTCTCCCTCCCTTCCTCCCTCCCTTCCTCCTTCCTTCTTCCTTCCTTCCTTCCTCCTTTCCTTTCCCTTCCTTTCCTTCCCCTTCATTTCCTTCCTTCCTTCCTTCCTTCCTTCCTTCCTTCCTTCCTTCCCTTCCCTTCCCTTCCCTTCCCTTCTTTCCTTCCCTTCCTCCTTGCCTCCCTCCCTCCCTTTCTTCAACACACATTCATTGAGCACCTACTCTATGTCAAACTCTGTTCTACATTCTGGGAGTACAGTAGCAAGGTAGGCAGACAAGGTCCCTGGCCTCATGTGATTTACATTCTATAAAGAAACTACAGGCAATCAACCATCAACTACAGACTCACCACCAACAATACTCTAAATAGTGTTAAGTGCTATGAAAAAAAAAATGCAGGAGTGCCATGGGGTGAGACAGGAGTGTCATCGTGTTGGCTGGAGAAGTGGCGGTGGGGGTGTCCATACTAGGTTGGACAGTGAGGAAAGGTGCTCCTGATGCTGTCTGTGAATGAGGGGAAAAGTGGTAAAAGGAAAGGTCAGGATGTGGGATCACATCCTGATCACATAACATCCTGTGATGTGGGATCCTGCAGGACATGATTTTAGATTTTCCTCGGGTGAGTTGGGAGCTAAGGTAGAGGAGCGGCATGATTCTTCCAGCTGTGGTGGCCACGGGTAGAGGGGCCGAGACAGAGGCAGGAAGGCTGATGCAATGATCCGGCAGAGTGGAAGCAGTGGAAACAGTAAGGCTGGGGGATCCTGGATGTATTTTGAAGGTAGAGTTGGATTTGCTTAGGAAATGGAGAAAGTTAGTGTCATCCTTGGGTGATGAGAAGGTGAGTATGAGTGAATGGTCTGTAGCTCTTCTCTGGGGATGAGACCTTCACAGCTCCCATGGGTGCCTCTGCTTTGGAAGCAAAGGCAGGGAAGCTAACACCTGAACCTCCTTCCAGAGCTTTCTGGTGGCCAGCAGAGGAGAAGGCACCCTCCTGGAACGTTTATCCTTGCCACCCCTGCCAGGCACCTCTCTGCAGCGTGTTCTTACCCCGTTTTTGCACAGGGAAAAAAAATATATATGCCTCAATTTTCATCGATCCATCCTGAATCAATGCTTTTAAAAAAATCTCACGCACATTTAGCTTAAGAGCCAAAGCATGCATTTTATGTTTTGACATGGTGTCATTGATCGGAGGCATGCATGTGTGTGCCCCACCTGCCCAAGCCCCCTGCCCATCCCCCCGGTGGCCGCCCTGTCGCGCTGTGTCCTTAATGGCCTTGCCCCTGCCTGCACCTTCAATGCCTCCCCTGGCCCTCAGCACGGGGCCCTTTCTCGGGTTTTTTGAAAGGATCGATAAGGTGCTGAGGCCTCCTGCGGCTGCCTGTCACTCACACTCCACCATATCATAAATTATGTATCTCTCTCTCTCTCACTCGCTCTAATTTTTATTGCGTTTGTTGATGGCTCTGCGATGGTTGACTTTGCTCAGGCTCAGAGGCAGGGTGCAGTTGAAGTTTAGTGAGGATGTGGAGAAAGGGCAGCAGGTTTAGGAAGAGGGGCCATGGGGGCAGTGGGGAAAGAGGAGAAGGCATTAGCTGCAGACTATGAAAATGGGCTCAGGAGGGCTAAACTGCTTCCTGTGGTCCTGGGACCTTCTCAGTGGGACAGGGCTAGATCTGAAACCCCCCTCCCAGCCTAGGAAGAAGACACATATTTCTGGGGGGAGAGGGAGAGATTAAGGTGGCATACAATAGCATCTCCTGTTGGGAGTTCTACTCTGACTTTTGGGCCAACAGGGAACTTTGCTGAGGCTGGGTCAAGTCATGGGTGTGGAAACAGTGGGTGTGCTGGGGAGTGGGTTTCCTCACTCAGGGGCCTCCCGAACACCCATCCTGAATGATGTGTTAAAAGAACAGTAGGCAGGAATGCAGGAGGCCCAATACCTGTGCCCCAGTTACTGTGTAACTAGAAACAAGCTTGTTCTCTTCCCTCAAATGTATAGCCAGGAGATCAAAGTAGCTGATACTTACAACGGTGACCAATTATTGAGCACTCACTATATACTGTCTCAGGTCATCCTTACAACAACCTTTAGGCATGGGCAATCCCATCCCAATTTACAGATGAGCAAACTGAGGCCAGAAAGGTTAAGTTGGTTGCCCAAGGTTGCATGGCTAGAAGTGAGCAAGATTTGAACCAAGGCCTATCTGGCTCCAGAGGCCATGCTCCTAGCGGTTCCACCTTGCTAACTATTTTTGTTGTTCCCGAGACCCCTGCTCTTTGCCTCTTCAGTTCCCTTAGGATCTGTCTCCATGGCCTTTGCACCCTCGTCTCCCCTACTACCACTCTCGCTTCCTCTGTCCCTGTCCCCAAGCCTCTTCTCAACGTCTTCCCCAGCCACCTCCAATCAGGCCTCTCCTTCCTGCACTTTCCCTCCACCACCCTCAGTCGACAGAACCAGCATGTCCTCCTCTCTGTTGATATCACAATGGTGACCAGTGGATTGGGATGTTTTTCCATCTAAGTATCATACATTTTTGCAATGAAACAGAAAAAGAGTTGAGCCAGAAGTGCAAGTTAGAATCTCTACCTTGCAGTAAGATCTAGAGCAAATCCTTTTTCTCCATTTTGACCTCTGTTTCCTCATCTGTAAAATGAGTATAAAGGAATGTGTGTTTTCCGTACCTTATAATGGAGGTAGGGAACAGGGAGAAATAAGTAACTCTTCAGGATCAAAGTAGATAATGAATTAAGAAATACTAAGCTCTAAAATGTCATATACATGAAACAATTGATGCAAACACAAAGAATGCCCTACTCTCAGGGAATGAGACTCAGCATTGAAAGGGAAACCAAGCAGACTGTCTAGATTGCCACTATAGTGACCTCTGTCTATTGTTTAGAATTCCACCAGGGGATGGGGCAGTTCTTTGGAAAATCAACAACTTTATCAGGTTGGGACAATCACAATCTCCTCATCCCCATTCCACTGATGTGAGTAAAGCTTGTTGAACTAAGGTCTAGAACATGGACAGAGCTCCCAAGCCAACTGGGGCTCAGAACCAAGAATGTATGTTCATATCTCCCAGAGAAAAGAGGTCATCAGCCCTAAGCCGAGAACCAAGCACAGGGACCCATTCATTCAATATTTGCTCCTATGTCCATTCATTTTATAATAAGTTAACATCTGTAAAGTACTTAGTTCAGTGCCTGGCACATAAAAGGTGCTATGTAAGTGCACATCTTCATCATTCATCAGCTTATTCACTCACTCACGAGCTCACTCACTCACTTGGCTGGGTTGTACAACTGCAGGGATTCCATTCACAGGCATGCAGGGCTCCTGCTCATTCCGTCTTTGCAGTCAGACTCTAGGCCAGGTCCTTTGGGCTTCATGAATGAATAAGAGTCCAGTCCTCAAGGATCTCACAGGCCAGTAGAGGAGATGAGGGTGCCTATAAACATCAGTATTCCAACATAAATTGGGAGACAAAAAATAACAACCACCCTCCAACACACACACAAAGGAATAGGAGGACCAGACAAAGAAGGAGGAGGAGGAGGAGGATGAGGAGAGGGGGAGGGGGAGGGGGAGGAGGAGAGGGAGGGGAAGGAGGAGGAGGAGGAAGGAGCAGAGGAGGAGGCAAATTGCCTTCCGGTCCCAGGCAGAAAATCAGTCAATTAGGAAAGCATCAGAGGTGAAAAAAAATTCAGGAACACCTGCCCCACCTGTAGGGGGCAGCAGTTAGCCATCTCCAGACAACTGTCCAGGTTCCAGATTGCCAAGTCTTCTGACTTTTCTTTTTCTTTTTCCTTTTTCCTTTTTTTTTTTTTTTTTTTTTTTTTTTTTTTTTTGAGACTGAGTTTCATTCCTGTTGCCCAGGCTGGAGTGCAATTGTGCTATCTTGGCTCACTGCCACCTCCACCTCCTGGGTTCAAGCTATTCTCCTGCCTCAGCCTCCCAAGTAGCTGGGATTACAAGCATGAACCACCGTGACTGGCTAATTTTGTATTTTTAGTAGAGATGGGGTTTCACCATGTTGGTCAGGCTGGTCTTGAACTCTTGACCTCGGGTGATCCAAAGTGCTGGGATTACAGGCGTGAGCCATTGTGTCCGGCCTGACTTTTTAAAAGAGGTTGCGGCTGGGTGTGGTGGCTCACGCCTGTAATCCCAACACTTTGGAAAGCTGAGGTGGGAGGATCACTTGAGGCCAGGAGTTCAATACCAGCCTGGGCAACATAGCAAGACACAGACTCTACCAAAAAATTAGCTGGGCATGCCAGCTACTCAGGAGGCTGAGGCGGGTGGATCCCTTGAGCCTGGGAGTTTGAGGCTGCAGTGAGAGCTGTGATGGTGCCACTGCACTGAAGCCTGGGTAACAGAGCAAGCCTATGTCTCAAAATAATAATAGTAAAATAAAAATAAAATAAATTGAAAATTTAAAATAATGTAATAATTTCTGCTTTTAAAAACTACAGCACGGGACCGGGCATGGTGGCTCACGCCTATAATCCCTGCACTTTAGGAGGCTGAGGTGGGTGGATCCCCTGAGGTCAGGAGTTCGAGACCAGCCTGGCCAACATGGTGAAACCTCATCGCTACTAAAAATACAAAAAAATTAGCGGGGTGTGATGTTGTGCACCTGCAATCCCAGCTACTTGGGAGGATGAGGCAGGGAGAATTGCATGAACCTGGGAGGTAAGGTTTCAGTGAACCAATATTGCGCCACTGCACTCCAGCCTGGATGACAGAGAAAGACTCCATCTAAAAAAAAAAAAAAACCAACAACAACAACAGTCCAGGACAAACAAAAGGGCACCAATTGACAACTTTGGTTTGAGCTGATTTACAAGAAGAAACAAATCCCTTCCCAGGGAAAGTTTCTTGAAGGCTTGGTAAGATGAGAAGAAAGGAGTCCTAGGCAGAGGGAACGGTGTGGTCAAAGGCATGGGGTGGGGCGTTCCCAAGGCCTAGAAGAGTAGGATTGGTAGAAACCTCAGAGAGAATCTAATTCATTGATCTCATTTCACAGAAGAGAAAACTAAAGCCTGGTGGGTTGGTTCTTTTTGGCTAGATAATAGGGGACATGAGGTGGGGCAGAGTTAGGAAGAGTTGATTGGAGATAAACCATAAAAGACTTTGAATACCAGGCTAAGGAATTTGGGTTTGAATATGCTTGTATGCCTATGAGCTGACACTTCTGAGTACTGACTCTGTGTCAGGCACCATCTCATTTTGTCTTCATAGTGCAATTACTATCATGCCCATTTTACAGATGAAAAAATTGAGGTTTAGAGAGTTTAAGCAACTTGCCCAAGTTCCCATAGCTTGTAAGTGGCAGAGTAGGTCTCAAACCAAGGCCTTTCTAATGCCCAAGTTTGTGCTCTTGGCCGCTATGTTGTACTGCAAGAGAAAAATGGAGCAATAGGTCTTAGAAAGATGTTCTATTGCCTGGACACAGTTTTAAATTCTCTAACTCATTGATTCCCAGAGCTCTGTTATGTTTTTATCGACTTGAAGATTAGGTTTCCTGAGAAGTCTCTCCCCTTCCCTTTTTAAACACAGCTGTCTTTAAGGATGGGGAGGAGGAGTGTTTTAAACAGGAGTTGTTTAACTAATTGCCAATTATCTCTGAATAGGGTATGGTTTCCAACAGCTGTAAGGGATTTAGTTCCCCCATCTATTGCCTACTGTTGCTGATGCTTGGAGCGTGTTGGGTTATTCTTGACCTCTTGCTTCAAAGAGGCAAACCAGTGCCTCACCCCTCCTCTGGCCACACAGCCCACCTCAGTCCTTTTGTACTGACTGGCTGGCTTAGGAGGGTACTGACTTTCTGGGTAAAAACTCTCTCCCTTTGAGTGCCAGGGCAAGTACTTAGAGGGGCAGAATTCTCCCACGGGACTTCACACCTATGCTGTCATGCCCAGCATGTTTTAACATCGCTTTTGAGTGCAGAGGGTTCTTGCTCAAATACGAGACTAGACTTTGCCTCCTCCATCCCAGATCTAGCAGAAAGCTCAAAAGAAAATCTTCTGAGATGCCAGAAGACCCCAGTGTGGATGGGCGATGTTAATTGTCCCTTCTGGCTCTGTCTGCTGGATTCCTAGGAATAGGCCGAGGGGCAAACCTTTGTAAATGTTAATCTCCTTATGCTTAAGATACCACACTGTCTTTGATGTTCCCAAACATGTTGACTCCTATCTTGGTTGAGGGTGTGCGGCCCAGACAGGCCGAATGCTTGTTTTGTCTGTTGCCTTCCTCCAGAAGAGAGCAATGATAATATGTTCACCCCAGGCTGAAGCATGAAGAGGCCCCCTTTAATGCCAGGTTGGGAAGACAGCAGAGGGTCAAGAGGCAGTGACACTGGGACTCTCAGGGCCACTACATTCCCATCCCTAGAAACCAAACCTATTTTGAGTCATTTTCTCATCCAAGACCTACTGGATTCAAGTGGATAACCCTGTCCATTATGAACTCCTCCTGTTACAATGGAAGGGAAAAAGGAAAAATGTTTTAAAGTCCATTCATATTTGTATCAGTTAAGGTAACGCTAATTGCTATAACAAAACCAAAAATATATAATGAATTAAAGACAACGAAAGTTTATTTATTAAGTCCAAAATGAGTGCTACGCATTGGAGTTCGCTTTCCTCCAAATGACATACTTGGAGGAAAATACATCAGGAACCCGGATGTATTCCATCTTGTGGTCCTTTCATCTCCAACACATGGCTTCCAAGTTTGCTGTGTTGCTCTGCAGTAAGCTGTGGGAAGGGAAAGAGAGGGTGGAGAAGACGCACCCATTTCTTAATTGCTGTTGCCCAGAAATAACACATATCACTTCCTGTCATGTTCCATTCATTGGCAAGAACCTGTCACATGACTTGATCTAGAAGAGAGGCTGCAGAAAAAATTAAAAAGAAAAGAAAACGATAAAAAATAAAAAATAAGAGAGGCTGGGAATTGCAGTCCCTAGCTCATAGCCACTTCCCACTCACCACCTGGGCTATGGAAATGGAAGCATGAATCTTTGGTGCACAATCGGTCTCTCCATTACATATTCAGTCACGAGGAGACAGCTATGACAGAGGAGGAAGAGAAAGCAGTTGACAGTTGACGTGGAGCCAAATGGTGTAGGTTCAAGTTTCAGAACTTGGCTATGTCCATCTGGGGGAGTCACTACACCTTCCTGAGTCTTGGTTTCCTAATCTGTAGAATGGAGACAATGTAGGATGGCAAGACATAATAAGGGTGACTATGTGTTATACACTATCAAACATTCTACTTGTGGTCGCTGACAAAGTTTGAACTTCACAGTATTTTAGAAAAAAATCCAGTTGACAACCAGATGGATTTCAAGTCTCCTGGAAAAAAAAAAAATGGAAGAACTAGCAACATTGGGCCTACATTCCTACGTGGGGACAATCAGCCAGAGCTGAAGGTAGAAGAAGCATCCCTGTGAAGGTCCCCATGGTCCCAACTACTCCCACTGGCCTGCTCGAATAATGTCATGGTCTGTCTGGTCCCTATTAGCAGATGTGTCTGAGACTCCTGAGCTGTACAGTATCTCATATGTTAATGATGATGATCACACTCAAACTTCAGGAATGATTTACTTCTACTTTTTCATTCAAAAGAACTTAGTCATTTCCAAACCTCCACCCCAGATGAAGAATCTTGTGCATTGGCTTAATTAGCTGATCAGCCCTAAAAATTACTTATTAATAACTAAAGTTGATTCATATAATTTTTTTAATTGTCCATTTTGTTGTTGTTGTTGTTGTTGTTGTTCTTGTTGTTGTTTGAGAAAGAGTCTCACTCTGTCGCCTAGGCTGGAGTGCAGTGGTAAGATCATAGCTCACTGTAGCCTCAACTATAAGGGTCCAAGTGATCCTCCTACCTAAGCCTCCCAAGTAGCTGGGACTACAGGTGTGCACCACCATGCCCAACTAATTTTTAAATTTTGTGTAGAGACGAGGTCTCCCTGTGTTGCCCAGGATGGTCTTGAAGTCCTGGGCTCAATCAATCCTCCCACCTTGGTCTCCCAAAGAACTGGGATTACAGGCGTGAGCCACCATGCCTAGCCTGTCCATTTTTTTATCTTGGTAGAGCATTATGTTATGAATACCATGCCACAGACTTCAGAATCTTTTTAATTTTCATAAGATAATGAATGGAAATTTCTGGAGAAAGTTTTATTCCAGAACTCAGAGCCCTGTGTGTCCAACAATACGATCAGGAAGTTGGCCCCTACTGAGACCAGTATTAGGAAGAATGAATGACTGACAGTTGTAATTGATTGGCACTAGTGGGGATGCCACCAGCATGACTTTATTGAGGTAAACGGATTATCTCCTGCCAGTGTCCGCTTGGATGTCACTGGGAAGGCTGGAGAAGAGCAATCATGGAACCCTTTTAATGGTCTGTTGCCAGAAGGTAAATTAAGAAATAGAGTTATAAGACTGCTGGCCAGAACAAGGCTGCAAGAAGAAAGAGATAGATAAAGGGAGGAGAGAGGAAGAGAAGAGGAAAAGGAGGAGGAGGAAGAGAAGAAGAGAAGGAGTAGGAAGTGAAAAAGAATTATTCATTTATCATTTGGGGTAGGCTAAGGTACGCTACTCTAGCAACTGATCCAGTATCTCAATAGTTTAAAATAATAACAGTTTATTTCTTGCTCACAGTACAAATCCATCAAGGGTCAGCAGAGATCTGTGCTCCTCGTTGTCTTCAATCTGGCACCCAGGATGATGGAGTCTCCAACATCTGGAACATTATTATGGGAAGGAAAGAGAGAGGAGTGAATCATGTGCTGACTTTAAAGAGCACACCTGGAAGTGACACATATCACGTCTACTCACATTTTGTTGACAAGGAAAGTCATACACCATAGTCATATGTCATGCCCCACTCAGAATGAGGGAGGAAGTGCAATCCTACCATGTGCCCAGGAGAAGAAAAAGTGGAAAGTTGGTGAACAGCCCCAAAATCTACCTCCCTGAGGATGCTGGGATTCTGGATCTGGAAGGAATCCGTACTAGTTGGGACTCTAGGTTGCAAATAATAGAAGGTGAAACTCCAGCCACTTAAATAAAAGAAAATATTGGCTCACAAAACCAAAGGTCCAGTGGCAGATCTGTCTGTCTTCAGGCAAATCTTAATCTAATGGCTTAACACCTCTGAGATCTGGTCTTTTTCCGTCTTTCAGCTCTGTTTGCTTCCATGTAGACTTTATTTTCGGGTTTCATAGTCCCAGGGTTCAAGTTTAACGGGGAAAAAAATTCCACCTCTCTTTAATTTTAATAAAAATCCCAGATTTAATCTCACTGGGCTAAATTGGGTCATGTGCACATTCCTGAACCAATCACTGTGTCCAGTGGGATGAAATGTTGGGCATGCCAAAATCATATGTCCAGCCCTGGAACCAAATTGAATTAACTTTATCAAAAGCATATGGACCTGGGGGAATGGAATGGTTGTTCTCAGGGAGAAATTCAGGATGCAGGAATGGAATCTGGGTGTCCCAAAAATTAAACTAGATAACACATATCCACTACAGAATACAGATATTCTCCAACCCAGAGGATTTCCAAGTGTTGTTTTGTAGACATCCACAGGGACTTCCCAGAAAGGCTGGGAGAGGACTCCTGCACTCTCCAATTTCCATTTCAATTACAGCAATTGTGTTTTGTTGGTTATATATTAGGATTCCATGTAAGATTTCTTTGGAACAACAAAAAAGAGGATTTTCTGCATTAAAAAGAAGAAAAAAAAAAGGGCTGGGCACGGTAGCTCACACCTATAATCCCAGCATTTTGAGGGGCCGAAGTGGGTGGATCACTTGAGGTCAGGAGTCTGAGATGAGCCTAGCCAACATGGTGAAACCTTGTCTTTACTAAAAATACAAAAATTAGCTGAGCATGGTGGTGCATGCCAGTAATCCCAGCTACTCAGGAGGCTGAGGTGGGAGAATCACTTGAACCTGGGAGGCGGAGGTTGCAGTGAGCCGAGATCATGCCATTGCACTCCAGCCTGGGCAACAGAGCAAGACTGCATCTCAAAAAGAAAAGAAAAGAAAAGGGGAGATTAAACATCACTGCACGTTGATTTTATAAAATAAGAGGCTGAGATTCAGAAAGGTTAGTAGATTTTTTTTCATATCTTATTGGCCAGAATTGGTCACATGACCACATAGCTGCAAGGAAGGCTGGAAAAGCGAGCATCATGCAAAAGGGAAATGGAATTCTTACAACAGGCCTAGATATAATCGGTTCCTCCCCTAGGGCAGGGCACATTGCCACCCCAAACAAGACTGGGGTCCCCTTGGGAAACAAAAAGAAAAAATGGTTCTCAAGAAGCTGTTAATCATTGTGCTATGAGTCTGACCTCAATGAAAGTTCCTTAGGGTAAGACTGAGCCTTATGCATCTGTTTACAAAGTTTGCCTGCGACAATCCACGGGCCTAGAAATTTGCCTGCAGCAATCTCATTTAATTCTCAAAACAATCCTAGGAGCCAGGAAAGCAGACACTGACTTTTAAAGTGTCTGCCTGAAATGGACTCCTAACATTATGATTGTGCCTCATTTTACAGATGGAGAAACTGAATCTCAGAGGTGAATTAAGTATCCAGGAGCACGCAACTGGTAAAGGGTAGAAGTGGGGTTTTTAACTCATGCTTATCCCTTATTTTACGTGTTTTGCATAGAGAGAGGCAGGACACTAAGGGAGGGGAGGCTTCAAATACAGATGTTTCTATGCAGGGGCTGACTGTAGGAAGGTAGCAGGAAAGGGGGAAAGACAGAGCATGCCAAGCAAAGGGAACAGCGTGTGCAAAGCCTCAGAGGCAAGGTAGAGTACAGATATGACAAACTGTTTTACAGGTTCAGAGCTTAAAATTTGAAGCAGCATCATACTTAGGAGTCTCTGGGCCTTGTAGGAGGGCAATAGGGAGCCATTGACTATTCTAGGCAGCGGAATCATATCACAACATCTGCAGCCATCCTCAGTGGGGAATTTCAGCTGCAGGGAGCAGTACTGGAGCTGGGAGGTCACTGAGGAAGTGAGAGGTGACCATGGCCTGGATTAGTGGTGGCCATGGGAATCGAGAACAAAAGAGATTCAAGCAAAAAGTCAAGGATGTTCAATCAACCAGATTTGGTAACAGGATGTGACAATTTGCAGAAAATGAGAAGAGCTGGCTGACTCCTGGGTTTTTAGATGGCAGTGTTGCCACTTGCTAGGGGGGGGGGGGGGGGGGGCATGGATAGGCGGAGGAGGGATCCATCATAGAGGGACAGGAGCCCAGGCAGCCTGACTCTGGGGCCCATGCTATTAGTCACCATATAACCTGGATCCCTGGTACTTGTCATTTGATAGGAAAGAGTCAGGACTGGGCCAAGGGTATTTTAAGGGAAACCTGATTGAAATAGGGAAACCTGATTTAAATAAGGAAACCTCCTTCATTGGGTATGGGTGTACCAGAAGCCCCAAGTACTCATGCAGCCAGCTCTGCACCCTGCCCAGAGCAGCAGGCACAGGAGAGCGCTGCCTTCCAGGGCCAGGGCATGCACTCCTCTGTCATACTGCCTCAGAGCCACAAAGGGACTTTGCTTTTTCCCCTCCACCCACCCAAGGCAAGGCACCTGGGCCCTCCGGTTCACCTGAGAACCATCAGGGTGCACAAGACAGGTCCTGTCAGAACACTTTATTACTTTCTCAACCTGTGTCCTCAGAGAATCACCTGGATATTCTCACGCCCATAGTCTTGAAGCTAAAACTTTGTGTCGGGCGCAGAAAGGGTACAAATATAATGATTTAAACACTTAATAAACTCATCTTGAAATTTGTGTGGAAGATTAAATGCCCCCAAATAGTCAAGTCAAATAGTTTTGATGAAGAAAAACAAGATATAAGGACTGCCCTACCAGATATTAAAGCATATTACAAAGCCATAGTTAAGACAAACAGTATGGTACTGGCTCAGGACAAACAGAGCAGGAAAGCCCAGAGCCAGATCTATGTGTTCAAGGGAACATACATGAAAAGATCACAGTAGCCAGCCCAGAGCTCACTGGAGTGTGGGCATTTTGGAATCATCTTGTTTCCAGTCTTCTACCTGGGCACTCAGTATGTGGCCAACGAACATACATGGCTCTGTAGACAGTGCTAGAATGAGTGAGTTCGTAAGACATTCCCCAGAAGTGTCCACACTCATCCTAACAGCTTCAGGACACAGAGATTCACATCTTTACTATTGTGGAATTGAGGCTTTGAGAATTGAGCCCTTACCCAAGGTCGTACAGCTGATACGTGGCAGAAGTGAGATGCAAACCCAGATTCTCCTGACCCCAGAGCCTGTAAACTCCATCGCCTCTGGCTTGGCAGAAGCACTATGGGCTAGAACCATTGAGGAAGACCTCTAGAAGGGCTTGAGATGAATCTCAAAAGGGCAGGTAGATTTAGACAGGCGACCTGGATGAAGGGTATTGAAGCAGAGGAAGAGCCTGGGAAAAGGGTGTGGGCAGGGACTGTTCACCACAAGATACCCGTTAAGAGTCTTGGGACATGAGGCTATAAGGAGAGAAGGGTCAGACTGAAGAAGGGCTTTGAATGACAGATACAGGAGCTGAGAATTTACTCCTTTTTTTGTTGTTGTTTGTTTGTTTGGTTTTGTTTTTGTTTTTTGAGACAAGGTCTCACTCTGTCGCCCAGGCTGGAGTGCAGTGGCATGATCTCGGCTCAGTACAACCTCCACCTCCTGGGTTCAAGTGAATCTCCCACCTCAGCCTCCCAAGTAGCCGGGATTACAGGCACCCGCCACCACGCCCAGCTAACTTTTTTTTTTTTTTTTTTAATCAAAGGGTTTCACCATGTTGGCCAGGCTAGTCTTGAACTCCTGACCTCAAGAGATCTGCCCACTTCGACCACCTAAAGTGTTGGGATTAGAGATGTGAGCCACTGCGGCTGGCCTGACTTTACTCTTTTTGAAGTGTAGCTTTGATTTTTGTCACCCTCCTGCTCCACAACCTTCCATAGCTCCATTGTCTCCTGGCTAACAAGGGAAGAGTTTGCAGATGAAAAGATGCAGGGAGAATTTGGAGTCAGAGAGACCTATTAGGAGGCTGATGTCACAGTCTGGGAGCCAGGGGACAAGGGCTTGGAGAGGAGGAAGGAAGACTGTGTGCTCAGGGGCAGGGTTTTGAGAGATGCCTAGCCTAGGCATCCACCTACTCCTTTCACCACATTGAGGATTCCTGCTGCTTCCCTGTAGTCTGACAGCATTTCAAGCTCAGCAAATAGCAGGTACCTTATTCAACTCACAGTAGAACCGAGCCATGAATAGCCAGAGAAGCATTTAATGCCTGTAGCAGCAAAGAACAGCCAGCAGCTCTCTCGTGGTTGTGTCTAGGCACAGAAAAAGAGACAGACATTCCTACACACATATCTTACTTTGACACCTCCTCAGGCAAGTTAATCTTGCAATGCCTTAGTTTCTTCATCTGTAAAATGGGGATAATAATTGCACCTACTCTGTAGGGTTTGACGAGATTCTGCTGAGATCATGTATATAAAAGCTTCAGTGCAATAACTGGCACATACTAAGAGCTTAATAAGTAGCTATTGTTATTAATAACAAGATAATTGTTTAGGTAATATGTTAAATCGTGAACTATGTAATTAGCAGCTTTTAGCAAAGGAATCGGTGCTAGAATTATCAAACATTTATTTTACCCCAGAGGGAGAGACTTGGGCCTTATGACTCAGAAATGTCAGAAGATGAAACAAATTCAATTCAGTTCAAGAAGTTATGAATTGTCATTTTCCCCTGCTATGAAGATTGCTAATTATAGATAGACAGAAAGTAAATCATGAAGACTGAATGTATTTTCCCTGTTTGAAGTACTGAATGCTATTAAAAAAGAAAAGAAAAACCTGTTCTCCTTCCACAAGTCCCTGCTTGTGTGACAGAAGTCCACGGTGTCACCTCTAGGAGTTCTCATTATTCAGCAGTTTTTGAAATGAGTGATTGATGTAATTAAAGTTATTGGTAAAGAAAGACTCAGTTACCAAGGGACAGATGAGTCAGCAGCAAGTTTAAGTAATGAAATAATGTTCCGAAGCATGATTCTTAAAATAAGCTTTTTTTTTTTAACTCTAGACACCTTAAACATTGCTGGTCAGCAAAAAGATGTGAAGTAGTTAAGAACTGAAGAAAACACACTATACAATTTTAGAAATTCTCAGTTGAAGACATCTTCAATAACATGAAGCAATATTTATCAAGTAATAATGGCCACAGCTTCCATTTATTTTGTTTGTTGTTGGTTTTTTGTTTTTTTGTATTTTGTTTTGAGATAGCTCGCTCTGTCACCCAGGCTGGCAATGATGTGGTCTCGACTCACTGCAACCTCCGCCTCCCTGGTTCAAGCGATTCTCATGCCTCAGCCTCCTGGGTGGCTGGAATTACAGGGGTGCACCACCACGCCTGGCTAATTCTTGTATTTTTAGTAGAGACAGGGTTTTATCATGTTGCCCAGGCTGGTCTCAAACTCCTGAGCTCAAGCCATCCACCCACCTCGACCTTGCAAAGTGCTGGGATTACAGGCGTGAGCCACCATGCCTGGCCCAGCTTCCATTTATTGATTGTCGACCATGTGCTTTGGTGGGCTTTGCAGGCATTATCTCATTTGCCCTATGAGCTGTATACTGTTATCTCCATCTTACAGATGAGAACACTGAGGCTCAGAGGGTGAAAGAACTTACCTGGGATTCCACAGCTGGCACATGTCACAAACCGGAATGGAACACAGGCAGGCACACTCTGGAGCTCACCTTCTCACGCCCCACGTGTCCTGGGCATCTCTGTCTAGATTCCGTGAGCATTTAATCTAGCTCACTAATATACTCCAAATAACAGAGGGCCATCAGGATTTGAACCCACATCTGTCTGATACCAGCTCGCTTTCAAAATTCATAGGGAAATTGCATAGGAAAGTACAAATACATTGGCTTAGGATTCATTCATTTGTTTTCATTTCCATCTGCATTTATTGAATACCCAGGACACATCAGGCTTTAGGCTTGGTGTAAGTGGTACAAAGCTGATAAGGGCAGGTAGATGCTCCAGGGATATGTGACAGTCCATGCAACAGAGGACAAAGACTCCAATTAGAGTATGGAAGGGAAGGAAAGAGAGGTGCCAGGAGGTTTCTACACTCCCTCCACTTGGTGACTGGGTGCAGGACGGGGGAGAAGCTGATATGAAGCTAGGGCTAAGGGGAGGAACGGGGAGGGCATAACTTCAGTTTGCAGCATTTTGAAATTGAGTTGCATGTGGTCCTTCTAGTTGGAGATACAGGTTGAGTACCCCTTATCCAAAATGCTTGAGCCCAGAAGTGTTTTGTATTGCATTTTGGGGGGGATTTTGGAATACTGGAAAATATATAATTAGATATCTTGGGGATGGGGCCCACATCTAAACATGTAATTTGCTTATATTTAATATACACCTTATATACATATCCTGAAGGTCATTTTATTTTCCCCTGGGGGACACTGAATACACCATGTGTTGTTTACCCACGTTTTGACTGTGACCTGTCTCATGAGGTCAGGTGTGAAATATTTCACTCCCAGTATCATGTTAGCACTCAAAAATTTTTGAAATTTGGAGCATTTTGGATTTCAGATTTTCAGGTTAAGGATGCCCAACCTGTATATAATTCAGCTAGTCGATGTGTGGCTTAGAGCAAGGGTGAGAGGCAGGGCTGGGTGCTAAGCCAGGTGGGCAGTAGCAGCACTGAGGGGCATGGCTGACCTTCCAGGGCAGGTAGGGCAGGGCCTATCTGATCCCCCACCCAAGGAGAAAAGAAGGGAAAAGGGACAAGCTAGGGGGAGTTGACTTTGAGTGACATTACAGCCCAAAGCCCCCACTTGTTGACACTCAACAATTACCACATGTCACTGTGGTTGGCTTTAGGAAGGAGAGGACTGGGATGGGAAACCATTTGTGAGTAACTGGAGAAAGAGGACACGAGGGGCTCCTGGGGCAGAAACTTCTGGATGGAAGATGACATCTACCCCTTCACTGTGACGTTACCTGAGAACCCCAACGCCCCGCCCCGCTGTGTTTTCTCACAGGTGCAAACTCTGGCCACCTCTCCTGTCCCTGCAGAAGAAAAGAAGGGCCAGAGACTTTTATGATGTCAAAGAGCATATTTGGTTATTGGTCTTGGCTTTTTACCCCCAAAGAGTGACCCACAGACGGGAAAAAAGGGTTCAGGTATTGCAGGACCAGTGGGACAGAAGCAATGAAATCTCAGGGGTTTGCAAGGCCGCTCCCGTTTGAATCTCGCGCCATAGAACCACATTTGAGATGAGGATTTGAGTGCAAGGGGTTTGATAAGAAAGTGCTCCCAGAGGGAACCGGTGAGGAAGTAGGGGGAGCAGGGTGGGGAAGGGAAGACAGACACCCCTGGCTCTGTCCCCAACCAGCTGACTGATCTTGAGTAAGTTGCTTTACCTCTCAGGACTTCAGTTTCCATATCTGTAAAATAAGCAGTTGCTATTTTCCAAAGTGTGGTAAGCACATCTCTGGAAAGACAGGACATGATTTTAGGTGAGGATGAAGAGATACTCATGCAGCCCATATAACTTTGAGGGCAGCCTGCAAAGAAGAAAGAACAGGGTCAGGGGAAGCCTCTAGAAGCAATCAGAGACCCTGAGAAATCTCAGTCACTTTCAAACCCATGGGGTCAAGAATTTCATTGAATTAATTTTTTTTATAAGTGTCTTCTGTTTCAGTTTCAGTAGCATTATAAATGTTCCTAAATAAATAAATCATGAAAAACTTGGAAGGAAATTATTTTCTAAATAGTAATCACAATAGAAATTGCACTCATTCCAGCCCTGGAATGAGTGAGTTTGAAGAGCGTGGAGTACAGGGCTCTGGTTCCTTTTAGTCTCCAGCCCTGTGGAGCCCCAGATGTTCCTCCTACATGCTCTAGAACTTGTCAGGCCTTAGCCAGATTGAAAGGGAAAATTAAAAAGAAAAAAAAAACCCAGAAAGAAAAATAACTCCACCAACCAAAATAAACCAGGCCAATGACTTTTCTGCCACACTCTTCATGAAAGCAAAGAGGTGGTATTTATTCCAAATGAGCCCTTTTCTCCACGTTGCCACTAATCTTCTCTTTTATGTGATCCAGGAAAATTGGCCCTCAGCGACCAATGAATATCTTTGCACAGATGAGTATTTGGAAAAAAAGACACCTATTACACAGGGTTTGGACTTAGATACTGGATACAAATAGAGGGCAAACAAAACAAACAAACAAACAAAAAATCTTGTGGTTTGGATCTAAAAAAACAGTCTCAGAAACAACTATGTGATGTCTGATGTCAAACCATGTTAGCCAGGAAGGTGTCTGGAACATTCTGGAATGGTGAGGGGATTTGGAATCTAGGCATAACAGATGTCTCACTCTGCTTGAAAGATGTTGAGATGCTGTTCCTAAGGGCCTGTGGATTCCCTTGGGGACAAAGCTATCAATCATTTACAGAAAAAAATAAAACAAAACAAAATCCCCAAGTCAAGTAAAAGACTGGAAAAAAAAAAAAAAAAAAACAGTGAAGCTGAAATGTCAGAAAAAAAATCAAAATAAATGCATGAAGGACCCATGATGAGGGGCCTTGCCCCCAACTCCAATCTGTCTTTGATAGGGGTTGCTGTGAAATGATGGGCAAAGGAACATTAATTTTTGCTGGCATCACATGGGATAATTGTGGGTGGGCAGACGTCACTTCAAATAGAAGAAATGAGTAAATCCTTTCAAACAGCAATTGTTTAGGAAAGAAAACATTCCCTGGTAGGCGAAAAGGCCCCAGTTTCTCCTTGTTGTTGAGTCTCTGGGAGAGACAGCACATTCCGAGCTTTTTCTTCATCTGTACTTCACACACGGAGTCCTGAGGAGGCACTCATCCTCCAGCAGTGTCTGAGGAGGGCTAAGATGTTTCCCGGCCCAGCCTAAATATATCTCCCTTGACAGCCTGTCACGGTGTCTGAGATTCTGCCATTATAAATTCATTCCTCTCTGTTAAAGCATTTTGTTTCCAGGAGTTCTCCGTTAAAATACAGATATCCCAGAGAACTTAGCTTGGATGAGGCAGGGAAGAACGCAGGCCTAGGGGTTAGGAGACTTGGGTTTTGGATCCATCCCTGTCTCTAAACCCATGGCATGAGCTTGGAGAAGTCATTTTCATTTCGTCAGTCTCAGTTTCTACCCTGGTAAGGAAAAAAGAAATAAAAAGGGAAGCCAGGGTCCGGTGTCTCACACCTGTAATTCTAGCACTTTGAGAGGCTGAGGCAGGAGGATTGCTTGAGTCCAGGAGTTCAAGACCAGCCTTGGCAACATAGTGAAACCCCATCTTTACTAGAAAGAGAGAGACAGAGACAGAGAGAGAGAGAGAGAGAGAGAGAGAGAGAGAGAGAATGGATAGAGAGGTTATTTTTTAAAGGAAAAAAAAAAGAAAAGAAATGGGAGATGTGGTCAAAGAACTGTAAAGTCTATGGTTTCAGGAGAGAGGATCTGTTGAATTTTCCCTGGACTTGTGCGTCTGCCTTGGGCATTTGACTGCTTTGTCATTAGATGCCTCACATGTCCACAAAAGCAGCTCCTTTTGGCCCAATGGCTTGAGGGTCAGGGCAAAGAGTATTTTACTTACCCTCTTTCTGGAGGAAAAAAAAAAAATCCCTGCACCTCCCTTAATGTTAGGCATCTCAGCAAATGACACCCCCTATTATCCTGGGGACTCAGGCCCAAATCCTTAGGGGCATCCAGCATTCCCCGCTCTTCTGTCTTCGCCCATATACAATCCGTCATCAGTAAAGCCTGCTGACTCTGCCTTCAAAATATAGCCCAAACTTGAGCACTTCTCCCTGCCTCTCTGGGTACCACCAAGTAGAGGTTGGTGCAAAGCAACATTCCCGCCCCCTGAATTCTCCATTGGCCTCCTAACTGTTTCCTACTTGCACTCTTGCCCTATCAGACTTTCAGCTCCTCACACCCTGGGGATGCATTTAAAACATAAATTAGATCTTGTTGGGCGGGGCGTGGTGGCTCAGACCTGTAATCCCAGCACTTTGGGAGGCCGAGGCGGGTGGATCACGAGGTCAGGAGACTATCCTGGGTAACATGGTGAAACTCCGTCTCTACTAAAATTACAAAAAATTAGCCAGGCATGGTGGCATGTGGCTGTAGTCTCAGCTTCTCAGGAGGCTGAAGCAGGAGAATCACTGGAACCTGGGAGGCAGAGGTTGCAGTGACTGAGATCGCGCCCTGTGCTCCAGCCTGGGCGAGAGTGAGACTGTCAAAAAAAAAAAAAAAAAAAAAAAACCAACCAAACAAACAAAAAACCCACCAAAAAAAAAAAAACAAACCCATAAGTTAGATTTTGTTACTCCCCTCAAAATCCTTCCACACCTCTTCCTTTTCTCCCTCTCTCATAAATCCCAAATATCCCACCAGGACCTACAAGGTCCCATATAACCTGACCCTAGCTTTACCTAGGCTTCTTCCCCTTCCACAAAGATCTCCTTGCTGCTCAAACCTGCTCCCACTGTAGGATCCTTGCATTTGCCCTTCCTTCTGCCTGGCACTCTCGTCCTGCGAATATCTGCATGGCCTGTTCCCTAACTTGTTCCAGGACTTTGTGCAAACACCTAAGAAAGCTTCCTAAGGGAGGGTTCCCAGACTGCCCTCACTAACCCCTTACCCCTACTAAATTTTTCTCATAACTCTTATCACCTGGACATGGTGATAAGTCATTACCTCACTCATTTGTTTATTTTCTGTCATATTCTCAAGTGTAGGAAGGCAGGGACTTTGTTCTGTTCATTGCTGCATCATCAATGACTAGAACAGTACATCTGGTATATCACAGGTGCTTAATTGACAGTGGTTAGAAGAAGGGAAGGGAACAGTTTAAGTGGGGCTGTATTAACACAGAGACTAGGATAGGCATTCCACTAGAGAGGTCAATGTCAAGGTCTTTCCTGTCTTCTGTTGCAGGAACACCGGATGTCCTGGGAAGGCAAGGGAGAAGTCCACTGTTGGGAGATCTGGGAGGGACAGAGTGAGGTGGTATGAGATAGGCAGGGGAGGTGATTCAATCAGAGAAAATAATCCAGGTTGAAATGATAAGTTCATGGGCTGCAGGTTCTTGATTAAAACCAGCAGAAATAGCCAAAAGGTCCTTGTGGACAGATTCCAAAAGACAGGAGTCTACAGACAAAGGGTGGGTTATGAGAAGAAGAAGTTCTGAACCGTCCAGCAGACTAACCTGAAAGTAGATTCTGCCACGTAAACAAGCCACGTGGCAGCTCCAGTCAGCTCCAGAAAGCTCAACTCTGAGCAGGTCACTCCCTGGTTGAACTGCCTTCCGGTCTCCCTCACTGTCCGGCTATCAAGACAGAGCCAGGAAAGGTGGGGAGGTTGAGGCAAGTGCTGAGAAAGATCAGCCATTCAGGCAGGATTCTCTCTCCCTCAAGTCACAACCCAAGCCTCTGTCTCCCACCCTCTGTTTGTTCCCAGGCCTTAGCTAGCATCTTCAGTGAACTGAAGTCTTAAAATAGCATGATTTATTAACTGTATTGAAGGGTAGCCATGCGCCATGCACTTGAATCCTCACAAAGCCAGGAGTGGTAAAGCCCCATTTCACAGATGAGGACACTGAGGCTCAGACTGGGTATTGGATCTGTCCAAGGACACATAGCTAGTAAGTTGCAGAGGCAGGACTGAGCCACCAAAGCCCAAGTACCAACCCAGTAAACTATAACATTTTTGGAAGACAACTCCAGTCCCCCAGCTCCAGGCTGCCTCGCGTGCCACAGTCACACTCAGTCCTGGAGAAGCCATTGCCCCCATGGGTCTGCAGCGGACCTCCCCCCAGGCCTGGGCAGCTGGTTCGCAAGGGGCGATGGCGGCAGCTAGAGCCTGTGCCCCGAATTAGGTTGGGGTCGTAGGGGAGACCGCCAGCAGGAAGTAGCTAAGGAAAGCACTCAGGACCGGGCACTTGGGGAAACCTGAGCAGGCGCTGAGCCCCTGGAGGCTGAACCCCAGTTGTGTTGAGCGCCGCCGCCAGGCCGCCAGTGCAGACGCGAACTCTCCAGTCCTTGTTTGATGAGCAGCGGCCAATAAATTCATTAATCATCATTTTATGCCTCATCAAACCCCTCCAAGCCCCTCCATGGGAGTTACACAAATTAGCCCCTGAAAAGACAGTAATTTCAGTTTAGCGAGGTAAGTGCTTTCTGATGGGCTCCGCGCACAGAGCTCTCCTGACAAGCCGATCCATCAGCGCGTTGGGGACGGGGCGTGGCCGGGACGCCCTGCCCGACCGGGCCTCCCTCCCACCCAGCCCTTCGCAACCTCGCCAGTCCAGCCCTCCCGCCCACAGTGTCTCAGCCTAGGGCGCCCCTCACCACCGACTGCTGTGCACCCATTCTCAGCAGGTTGTCTCATCAGGTCTCTCTCCCAAGCCCATCCCGACCTCCTCGCAGCCCTTCTGAACATGAGAGAAACTGCAGGAACGAAAAACTAAGACCCCAAAATGGAAAACAAACTTGTTGGGAAGGAGGATGCGCTGTCCTTGAGGTTCGAACTCCCGCCCCAGGGAGGCAAGAGCCAGGCACCCCTTTCTCCTAATGTCTGGTTTTCGGGGTTCCGCGACCCCTTGCAAAGACTTTAGGGCTCTGTGTATTGTGTTCCTACATTATTTGGGAGAAAAGGGGTTAATCCATGTCTTCCAGCTGATTCTGAAAGAAATCTCATGCTCCAAAAAAGGGCCTTGTGGGAACAGAGAAGGGGGTCCTTCCTTCTCGAGGGCGGCTCCGCAGGACCCTGGAGGCTGGAGGGTCGCACCTGGTCTTTTTCATGGCCCTCGCGTCTTTTTCTGAAACCTCCAATTGGGGTGGAAGACGACGCCTGGGGAATGAAGAAGATGCCTGGGAAAGAAGATAGGAAGGATTTTCTATGGAATGGGCCCAGCCAGTACGACCCAAGCATGGGGACTTGGGTAAGAAAGGAGAGGGGGACAAACCGAGGTGGAGAAAAGAGAAAGTTGTGGCGAGGGTGGGGTATTTGCAAGCGCGATGCCAACATCACGCCTTCTCACTTTCCCAGCCTGGCGCACAGAAGGTCCTGCGGGGACCCTATCTAGCGGGCAGGGCCAGTGCAAAGCAGGTCGACAAGGAGTTGCAGCCCACGCGGAGCCGGCCGGCCGGCGTGCTACCGCTTCGGAGAGCTCGAGTGCCAAGCGCTGCGCTGCTCCTTCATTAGCTTCCCCTCCACGCGGCGCTGCATGCCTCGGAAAATAAGTTAGCAAACGGGGAGCCGTTTATCTCTTTTATCTTGGGGCCTGATCCAATTAAATAAGTGCACATTTACATTTGCATCCATCAGGCGGGAGCGCTGAGAGCCCGGGGTTTGCTTGGAGCAAATAAAAGCAGATTTCACTGGGAAAGTGGTGTCTGGGCGCGCTGGGCTCGTCCCGGTGCCGGAAACGAACGCTGCCCGGCGAGCGGCCTTGGGGACCCAGGGCTGGGACCTGCGGCTGACAAGAGGCCAGAGACCCCCACTGGCCCCGAGAGGCCGCCCAGCGCTGGAGGTGCGGCCAGAGCTGCAGCTAAGCCCCCGAGGCGATCTGCTGTTAGGCCACAACCTGGGCTCGACTAGTGCCCGGGGCCCAAGTCGCAGTAATCGTGAAAACGAAAAGGAGATCCGCTCTGCGCTGGACACAAAGGAAGACCCGCGGGGTGGGTCTAGGGACAGTCCTGAAGTTTTAGCCAGTTTAAGGGGAAGGCGGGCACCAAGGTCCCAGTCGGGCCCGATTTCCCTCCTGTTCGATGGCCGGGCGACGAGGGAAACAAAGATCCAGCCTGAGGGCGCGCCCGGCTTTCCCCAACAACCCTGCACCTGAGGGAGAACAGTGAACACAACCTATGAGGGCTTCTGGAGGGATAGGGCGAAGCCGAGGTGAGCACCGCAGGCCTTGCCACGCTGACCTCATGAAAGTTCTTTTCGAAATAGGAGGGTTCGACGCAATGAGAGGGTACTTTTGTTTTGTTTTTCCTTTTTCTACAGATGTTCACCCACAGGCCAAAAACTCTAAAAACCAAAACGGTCTTTGGGGCGCGGTTGCACGGTAGCACCCCCATTTTCCAAACCGCAAATTAAAACTGCGCGGGGTCCACAGTTTGAACGTGTAAGGGCCCGCAGGAGTGGAAAAGAGTACACCTGATGCAGGGCGGGAGCTGCCGGGCGCTCAGGGTTGCAGCCCCCACCCGCAGGCTATTTCAGCCAGTAGCATATTTCTCAACTGCCTACGCCTGTTTTTTTGAAATGTGCTGAAGCTGTGGCGGGAACCGGTAGGGTTAACACTGTTCAAGTCATGGGCCCTGCTCCCCAAATCCCGAATGCTAACTGGGTCTTAGGTCCAGGGCTGTGGCGCGTTGGGGTGGAGAAGCAGTTTAAGTTTCTCCGGGCCAGAGTTCAAAGCTAAGGCCCCACGGTGGGTGCGGGGATAGCTGGGGTCTCCACTCGTCCCCCTCCCTGCGAATCGCATGGTTCCCGGGGACCGGTAGGCGGCGCCCTTCCTAAACTGCATCCGCGTCTGGCTCAGTTATGGGAGCGCAATTACATTCCTTTCACTTTGGGCGGTTTGCATTGCGCTGTTCCGCGCTTGGGTCCGAGTGGGCAGCTAACTGTGCGGGACAGGTGGACTAGAAGGCACGGCCGGTTCCAAAACCTTACGCGCGACCCTCCCTCCCCCTCAATTTTCTAGGTCCCAAGGGCTGCGCATGGCACCCGGAATAAGCGGCCTGGAGGGGTTTGCAAACCAGGAGGCCTTGCTGCAGACCCCGCAACCGGGTTGGGGGAACAGCATTTCGGGCCTTGGTACCCGGAGTGTAGGAGTGGGAAGAAGAAAGGAATCTCTCCTGACTCCCAAATTCCATGAACTGATTCGGCCCGGCACAGAGCAGGTTCCCGTTTTTGCACTGCCTCAGGGGACTGCTTACAGAGACCCCATGCAGTGATCCCGTGACCCCTGTTGCTAGACATCCAGCGGCTTCTGGTCCCTAAATGCCAAGGTAGGCGTTTCTTGAAGCCCAGAAACTGTCTAGCCAGGCGCAGGTGGCAAACGCCAGCACAGTCTCAGCACCTCGGGACCTTTGGCTCTGCCTCGCGCAACGTCTGCGCCCCATTCCATGCCTGATAACAAACCCTGAACCCCGTACACGCTGGAAATTTTCCCCAGAGCGTCTAAGAGGCTTCGCCTGCTGGAGGGCCCGAGACGCAAAGGAGAGGCTCCGGGAGGAACTTGGGATCCTACAGACACGCAACCACTTCTGGGGTTAAGCGAGGAAGACATTTCCTAAATGCCCTGAACCCCCCATTTGCCTGGTAGGCCACCTCCAAACTCAAAGTCGCTAAACACCAGAAAAGCTGGTGACCACCGAAACCCAGCTCTGTAAAGAAGAAAAACCCAGACGTAATTGGGTGCTAGTACTGAAGATCAAGTGCGCATAGAAAACCGCAGACCCTGCGGAGGCCCAGGGCGGGAGGATGCGGGCAGGGGTCAGCGACTCAGGCAGCAGCCGCCGAGCCCCCAGCGGTTTAGCTCCTCAGCCGGGAGGCTCCCCGCGCAGCCCCTGGATGAAGAGAAACGCCTGGCGCTCCCGGGTGCGCGGTTCCCGTTCCCAGGCAGCTCGGCGGGCATTCGGCTCCCAGCCCCGAGCCTTCGCGGTCTGATTTGGGAGGCCTGCGCCCTGCCATTTGCATATTCCCGGGAACACTGGGAGGCCTGTAATTTTCTTTTTAAAATCGTTGGGCAGGGTTTAGGGCCAATGCTTCCAAAACCCCGCCGAGTTGATGTCCTTAAAGTCTCCCTTAAGAGAAGGGGACTGGCCTATTCTTCTGACTTTTTTAGAAAAGGTGACTCCTGGGGCTGCATATTCAACAGGGGGGAAAGCTGATTGTGAACCAGGCTGTGGGGGAGGGAGGGGAGAGTAGAGGGGGATGAGGCGCAGGGTGGGGGGAGAGAGAGCGAGGGCAAGTCATCTCTGGAATTCAATTGTTTTAAAAAATCATTTATAATTAAAGGGACAAAATAAAATACGATCGTCTCATGCATATTTAATCATTCACACTTCCAGCTTTGAAACCATTTTCCCTGCGTGAATTTTCTCACTAATTTAAACCCTGAAGTCCACCGCTGTTTGCTAAAACATCTGGCCAATGCAGCTTTCAAACTTGTTTAAATTCGAATAAGCTTAAAGGAGCTCCGTGGCAGGTTAAAAAAAAAAAGAAATAGCAAAAGCAACTCCAGTGAAACTTCGGGGTGGGTTTAAAACACTGAGTTAAGGTTAAAGTCATCTTCAGTAGAAATGCAAATATGTGCATTTTGATTTAGCCTAATTAAGCCGGTGTTATGTGCAAACACATTCCCTCTCTACACTCAGGCTTGGGTTTAATAGAGCAAATTAATTCCCCTCGCTGGGGTATGTTTTTGCTATAACACCCACCCCCACTCCCTCCCCCAACCACTGAAAATTTCCCACGAAGTGGGCTCCAGATCTCGGCTGCAAAATGGAGCCGTCAGCACCGCAGCCAAGCCCGAACCCACATCGTTGGCCGGCCTCCGGCGCAGGGCGTTGATTCTTCCTCATTAGGGATTCAGATGCATCCTGACTTTTCATTTTGAGATGAAGTATGCGGGATTAAAACGAGAAAATAAAACCCCAAAAATATTTTTGTAGCTGCTCGGACTCTTGCATTTAAGCTGGGAAAAGTGCTAAAGCGACGACAAGCCTGATGGAGTCCACAACGGCCTCGTTATCTAGGCAAATGGCCTCGAACTTCTGAAGGCCACTTGTCCGAAAAGAGGCCCGTTGTGAGGGGGAGGGATCCTTTCAGGGGCTCCCCTCGCTTCCCCCAAGTGGCTGTGGCGCTCCCTCCTCCGCCTCCGCCCACTCTGCAATCTCCGACTCTGCAAAGTGCAGGCTTGAAATTCAGGACAAGTGTGACACCTACCTGTGAAAGGGGGAAACCGTCCCCTCGCCCGTCCCGCTCGACCCCAGCCCCGTAGCTGAGCGGACACTCCTGCGCCGCCCGCCACCCGCACCGTCTGGGATGGAACGTTCATAATTTAATCAAATCCAAAGAGATCAATGCCCAAATTTGAAGGGGCAGAGAAGAAGACGGTGACTTGGGAAAGCCTTCCTCTTGGCATCCCTGAATACTCCCCCCTGCATTAGCCCGAAGCACCCTTGAAATAGTAATAAGGGCTAAATCCGGCATAAAATCGAACTCATTAGCAAAGTTCACCAGCTGATTACTTTGCATAAAACACGACACTGATTGGAAGTAATTAGGTTAAGCGATGGCGCTCGGGTGGTGCGTGTCCCTAACTGGCTTTGCCATCTTTTCTCCCTTCTGGGTACACACTTGGGTCTCTCTTCTCCTTCCTCCAGGGTCCAGTCTCTCCCAAACAGCCCGCATCAGTGATCCAGATCTGCTTTCTGGGCAGGGCCAGGTTCCCCCGGGCTTGCAACCTAATTATGTTTTTCCCCTGGCACACTTGAAGGTCTGTGGAACCTTTCAATCCCCACTTTGAAAAAAGTTGCAGTTTGCACCTTTTGACCAAGGCAATGGACAGTTTATTGAGGCTTCTAAAAAGTAATGAGTGGCTCTCATTATGTTAAAATCTCTTTTAATTAAATATTTTGCATTTTACAAAGGCGCCTGCAGTTTCTTTCACTTTTTAAATCTAAGAGTATAACCTGTTTCCTTTCTGTAATAATACTTTAGCTCATACCCAGCAGAATCAATAGGTGTAAAAAATTAAATTAAACTTGTATTTTTAAACTATGAAACAGTTTTGGGGAAACACAAATGTATATATTTATATTACAAAAAAACATTAAATGCCTGTACAGGTGTCTTGATTTCATAATTTACTTCAAAGATAATGAATTATCAATTTAAATACAAAAATGCTACATTAAATATACAGAATAAGATTTAATACAAATCCTTTTTTAATTTTTCTTTTCGGTTGGTTAAGACTTTTGTGTGTGTGTGTGGAGATGTTTACATTTTTATGCCATCCATCTCCATAAACTATAAACTTTTGAATAGGAGGGGTAGTTTATTTTTTTTCTCTCTTTCTCAGTGATGGGAAAATAACTGCCAAGGCCATGTTTTTAATAAATTAGAAAAGTCCGGGACCGACGCAGCCCGCGTTAAATGTCGGACATACCTTTCTTCAATTCATAGGGAGAGTCTTTGCACAGGTCTAGCTGAGACTGGCTCCGCAACATTTTCGGGTCTTTAGCCAAAGCGTCCGCTCGGTTCAACACGGTCTGGTTTAATCCATTGAAATGAGACCCCGGACCGGTTGTGGGCCCTGGCCCGGGCCCTGGGTGGCCATGAAGGTGTCCGAAGGAGCCATAGTTCGTGTAGCCGGGATAGAAGGGCGCGGTGTAGTAGAGAGGCCGGGACAGCACCGTCCCGCCTGGAAAAGGACACTGCGCCGAGGGCGAGCGCGATGGCGCCGGGGCCGGCGACGCACGGCTGCCTCCTAGGGCTTGCCCAGCTATGGGCCCGGGACACGGTGGGCATGGAGAGCCCTCGCTCCCGCCACCCCCGTCCTTGACCTTGTCCGAGGATGTGGCGATCTCTGCCAGAGACCACAATTTGGGCTTGGCGAGCACCGCCGGAGGCGGCGGCGGAGGCGGCGAATGGATAACCGAGGGCCCGCCGGGACCCGGGGGCAGCTCTCCCGCGGCTGGATGCGGGCCCGGCGCCGGCGCGCCCGCGGGGTAGTGAGGGGCCGGGTCCTCCGCCAGCCGCGCCGCAGCTGGCCCAGCCGGGGAGGGCCCGCCGGTGCGGGGGGCGCCCTGCAACGCGTCGAGGCGGCCCTCCGAGGGCGGCTCCTTAAAATCCGAGTCGCTGAGGCTGCCCTCGGTCTCCTTGCTGGCAGGGGTGGGTGGTCCCTGAAGCCGTTCGCAGCCCGAAGCCGCCTTCTGCTCAGCTCCTCCTGCGGGTGAAACCCAGGCTGTCAGAGGCGCAGTGGCCGCGCGGCGGGACTCGGTTCCCGCCCGCAAAAGTAGAGACCCCTGCTCCCAACCTCCAGGCCCCGTGCGCGCCCCCTCTAGGTCTCTCTTTTCCTTTTTACTCCCGCCCAACACGCCCGTTCCCGTGTCCACCAACCTGCTTCGGGGCCCTCGGGGTCGCCCTTGTCCTCGGGCTTCTGGGGCTCGTCCTCGTCGTTCTTCTCCAGGTCAATGTTCTCCTCCTCTTCTTCGTCCTCGCTGCGGTTCCGCGGCGTCCACGTCATTTTATTCTCTTTCTTGAGGCGCCGGCGCGCGTTGGCGAACCAGGTGGACACCTGGGTGAGGGTCATCTTGGTGATGATGGCCAGCATGATCTTCTCGCCCTTGGTGGGGTAGGGGTTCTTGCGATGCTCGTTGAGCCAGGCCTTGAGCGTAGCCGTGGCGTCCCTTGTGGCGTTCTTCCGGTACGCTGGATCCCCGTAAGGGTACGAGCCCAGGGGCGCCGCGTAGGGATGGTACCCCAAGGAGCCCGCCATGCCGGGTGTGTGGTCGTAGGGAGAGCCCTGCGGTGGAGACGCAGAGAGATGAGTGTGGGCCTTGGTCTCCACTGCCATCGGAACGACCGAAGCACCCTTTTCCCTGCGCTCCCCGGGGTCTGTGGGTGGACGAGGCCCGCACTCCAGCTTCCTCTGGGGCAAGGCTGGCGGGGTTCAGACCTAGGAGCAACTCCTCTCCCTCCTCAGAAGGCAGCGGGGACCTCAATTCCTGGGTCAGGTCCTTCTGGGGCCCCTGAAGCTGTCCGGGCCTCGGTGCCTCCCATAGGCCCCCATCTGCTCCGGCACGTCCGTACCCCGTGAGCAGATCTGGCCAGGGCAGCCCGGCCTCCATCCAGATAGAGGCCTGGGCAACTGAGGCGACTCCGCGGTCCGCGCGGGAGCGGCCGCACGTTGGGCGCAAGGGGGGAAAACAAGGGAAGTAAAGGCTCTTGCTCTTTTTTTTTTTTTCCAACACGCTAACAAATGCAAACAAAAAGCTGAGCCATGCCCAGGCACTCCCACCCTCCAAAATACTACCCCAGACCGAAGTTACAACCCGGCCGAAAAATCCCGGATGCACCGCAGCTCGACCGACTTTTCTGAAATTTAATACCCGCAAATCGGATTGCGAAGATAGGATTACGGATTTGCAACATTTTGGAGGACTAATTAAAGGCTAGGCCAAACACATTTACATTGACTTAGCACGCTTCTGCTCAAATTTCGGGTCTATTTCTTTTGAACTACTTTTCCAAAATGGCAAAACCAAAAATATAAAATTTGCAGGGCAGCCCGGAGCTTACGTTTACACCAAATGCTGCTCTTTAATTGCAGCTACCTCTCCCCACAGAACCCCTTCCCGCAAGCTCAGCGATCCGAGCAAGACGCGGCTCTCTTTTCCGAGCAACTCTTGAGTCCGAGGCCTGGGCGAAGCCGGGGGAGACAATCGCCCAAGTTTGAAGGGGTCGCGAAGCTTGGCGGGGGAGGTCGGTGTTGGCGCCTAGGCCCGTGTCCCCCTCCGCCCCCGTCCTCCCGCCGGGCCCCTGCCGCCCCTCGCCAGCCGCGGATCCCGCTCACTTACCACGTACGAGGAGAAGGCGGCGGCGGCTGCCGCCGCGGGGTCGGCGCCGTACTGGAGGTGCGAGTTGTAGCCCGGCGAGGGCGCCGTGAAGGCAGTCGAGCCAGCGTAGGGCGAGAACGCGGAGCCCGAAGAAGAGCGGCCGAGCTCATCCGTGCGGGGCCCCGAAATGACGCTGGTGCTGTACGCCGGGCACGAGTAGAGCGCCAGCGAGGCGGACGGCTGGTACAAGTAGCCCTGCGGATAGGACATGGCCACACACGGGCATGGGGCGCGCCGCGCCGCGGCCGCCAACGAGCCGGGCGGCGCCCTGCGAGGGCGAGCGGGCGGGCACCTGGCCTCTGGCTGCCCTGGGCCGCCGCTCTTCTGGCCCCGGCTCCGGGGCTCCGGCCCGCGGCGCCTCCTGGTTGGCTTCCCGCGCGCCTCCGGCTGCGACCGCCGCGCCCGCTCCTCTGCGCGCCTCGCTCGCCCCAGCTGGGCTTTTTTCCCCTCCCCTCCCTTGCTGCTTTCTCTTTTTTCCCCTCGCTCTTTGCACCGGGGGGCTCTGCTTTTGGCTTTGCAAAGGTCCTGCCAAGATGCTAAGTTGGAAATTGAGGATTCTGACGCCTTGTGCGCGCCCGAAGCTCCTCCTTCCCGGGGTGTAGTCGGTGGGAGGACTGGCAGGAGCTTCTGGGCGGCCGCAGCCAACCCGGCCGCCAGGCGCGCCTCGCCCTCTCCCTCTTCCTCCCCGGCTCCCTCTCCCGCTCGCTGGCGTTCCTCTCGCCCCTCCCTAGCGCCCGCCTCCCCTCCGCGGCCCCCCTCTCACCCCTCCTCTTTGCCTCCCCTTTTCCCCTCCCCGGTCTCTCCCTCTCTCTCGCTTTCTCTCAGACTCTCGAGCGCCGGCCCCAGGATGACAATCACATCCCAGGAGCGCCGATCTCTTCCAACTTTCCTCTTCTGCTAACTTGGGGCGGAGTGGCAGTCCCGCCGCACGGCCGGCCCTGCAGCGGGTCCCGCCGCCCCGAAGCACAAAGGGAACAAGGCCGCGGACTGTGCGCCGGTGAACGCTCTGCGCTCTCCTAGCCACAGTAGATTGCGGACTTAGCGGATTTCTTGTTCTCCGGCAGGCTGGGCTCCGAGGCCGTTCGTTGCCCACCGCTCTCTGGCGTCTTCCCCAAGCCAGGGAGGCCGAGAGCCAGCTGGAGATCCGGAATGAAAGTCTCTGGGAGAGCCGATGGATGGCCCGCGCCCAGGGCGCAGGAAGTCCGGGATGACTGCCCCTCTGCACCGGGCAGCAGCAGGTGGGCGAGATACAGGCCTCAGAAGTCTGCACGTCTCCGGCTAGCCTTCCTTCTACCGACACGCCGCCGGACGGCGAGAGAAAAGACACTGGTTCCTGGAATTACCGGGGTAGCCTTTTTCTAGAGTATGGGTGGTGGGCAAGAACTGCCAGAGAATCAGCTACACCCGAGGAGGTCTCGGGACCGTCCCCAGCTCCACTCCCACGCCTCTCCGCCTCTTTCTCCCGGCTTTCCAATCGCACGCAGCTCGCACCGCCAAGTCGGTGGTGGTGGAGGGAGCAGGTCCCCTTCCCTTTTGTTCAACTAAGTCGCCTTCCCCTTCGCACGCACTCTCGCACCCGCCCACGCTCCACTGCAAACACTGGGCAGAGCAGTGCCCAACCCAACCACTGTTTGTTCAGCGAGGCGCTGGCGAGGCAAACACACACAACTGAGTCAGAGGCAGAGCCCTTGCCCACGACGGCCACACAGTTAGAATACAAAACAGACCCTCTCCTCTCCTCTCCACCTCCCGCCGCCACAAGCCACGGAAGCACTCGAACTCTGGGACAGAGAGGGGCGCTGGTGAACCAGGACAGAGGATGGCACAGGTTTGGGCACGCCGCGGAAGCTCGGGATTTCGGAAACTTCGCATAATGGGGCCACACGCAAGCCCAAGCATAACTATATACAAAGTTTCTCGCATTGACTTTGACGGGCGAGATGTACTTTATTTCGCGAGCTCACACTAACCCACCCGCCGCACCAGCACCCGCTCGGCAGTGCGCCCTCGTGCACGCGCCTTGGCTCCTCCCCTCCGTCCGCTCCCCTCCCCCAGACACCGCCCACCAAGAGGACTGACCGGTTCAGACTACATTCTCCGAGAACCCCTGGGTCCGCCCAGCCCAGTGCCTGACACCTCCTTCACCTATGATTGGGCCCTGGCCTCTCTGGGCTCCGCCCCCTGGTGACGTAAGCCCGCTTTCCTCCTAGTCTCGGCGCCAAAGGGGCGGGGCGAGGCGGGGCCTCGATCGCGCTATTGTCATGGAGACGGGAAGCTGGCGGCAGCGGCAGCGGGGACAGCTGGGCCGAGGTGGCTTCCAGCCGGCCAATGCCTAAGCGAGGCGGAACGCCCCGGGCGGCCCGAGCCTGGGGCAGCGCGGAGCCGACCAGTGGTGGCCTCGCCGGCGGCCTCTTCCCGGACTCGCGGTGGGCCTGAGTCTTCGCCGGGAGCTCCCGGGAGCAGCGTCCCCGCCCTGCTCCCCTCGCTCCCGCCTCTTGCGGCCCCATGGCCCCTCAGCGCCCGCCCCCGGCTCCGCCCGCCGCAGCTGCAGCCCCTGGCGCTAACGGTCGGTAACGGCCCGCGCGCGCCGCCCGCCGGGGGCTCGCGCCAGCCACGAGGGAGCGTCCGCGGCCCGCGCGCCCGCGCGGCGGAGGAGAGGTGAGCCCCCGCCCGGGCCAGGCCCCCTGGCCGTGCAGTCCTCCCCTCGAGCCGCGTCCCCTGGTGGACCGGACGGACGCGGCGGTGCCCCGCGCGCGACCAGACGTCCCGTGGGCAAGGGCCTGGGCCTCGGGCCGCGTAGGCGCCGAACGAGCCTCTCTGGGTGTCAGCGTTCCGCAGGGGGCGCGCGTGGGCGTGGCCCCTCAGTCCACGCGTGGCCCCTAAGTCGCCGCGGCTCTCGTCCGGGACGCGGCTTTCCGGAGTAGAGCCCTGGAGGTTTGTGCCACCGAGAACCCGAGTCTTTGACACAGACATCCTCATTACATCATCCTGCCACTCCGGCCGTCCCGCTCTTTCTCCCCCCATCCCCGCCCCGTGGCTTGTTTGTTAGTTGGTTTTTTAATTTTTTTAACCCCATTTTCTTGTACTGTCTTATTTTTGGTGTCAAGGACTGGAGAGACTCCTGCAAGATATTGAGGCATTTAGAATGTATGGTTCTGTTGCCGTGGTTGTCACCTCCGCTCTATGTCAAATTTAAGACTCATTTCTTAAGGATGTCTCTATTTTCTGCTTTATTTGCACATTGATGGCTCTGCTGCTCAGCTGGCCACGGCCACCCGGCGTCTGAGATAGAATTGTCTTAATATGAGAAAGGGAAGGGCGGATCATGATTAGCAGGCAGACTGCATGCAGGTAGCGTCTGGCGGGTTTTCTCCGTTTTTATATGAAAGCGTTCATTTTTTTTGCTGGTAAACACGAGCTTTTAACTTTTTGTCTGGATAGTCGAGACCATTTGTTTCGCTGTTCCCTCCTTCTTACTTCCTATTCATCGGCTTTTCCGTTTGGAAAGCTGCATACTTGGTAGCGGTAGTTTAATTGGTGCCTTGACTCTGAAGCTTTCTCTTCCAGCAGAGGTGGGATCTGTATCCCGCCCATCCCAGGTTACCAAGAAGACTTTTTCTCCCCTTGCTTTCTGTTGCATTTGTATCTTTCCAAACATTTAAACTTACACTAGGGATAAGTTTGCTCGGGTTGTTTTTAACGTAGGACTATTAAATATTCTCATTTTAAAACTTCCTAAAGGTTTATTGGTTTGTCATGTCTGCACGGATCCAGTTTCGCATAACTCTTAAAATTTAAAGCTTTAAAGTAGGATTCGCAGTTGTATTGCCAAGACATGGCCCCAGAGCTTGTTCTTCAAGTTTTGGCTGTACAGTTGTCATTGTTTCAGTCAAGTGCAAAAGAGGTTATTCCTGTTTATTTAGTGTAATAGCTATTTACAGTTAAAACTTTAAAGACTCATAAAAGTAGGTCTGCTGTATTTTAAAGATCTCATCATTCTTGTGGGAGAGACACAACACCAACACTAGGAAAGGCAACAGATTGCTTCTGTCATATCGCTTTGCTGTTTTGGAGTGTACTTAAAGGATTATGATTGATAAGGCTGTCTTGCCAGCGAATGTTGACACAGGTGTGCATCGTTATCTTAATTAAGATCCTGAGAAAATGTTGTCTATAAATGGTGACATAAGAAGGGCGGCATATTTTTGTACAGTTTTGCTTTTGGAGAATTTAATTGCACTTGAAACCTGTCTTTGAGCTTCCAGATTTTGTGAGCACTTTGGCAACAGAAGTTTTAGAGAGAAATGATAGTTTAATGTTAAGTGTTCTGGCATGGACTAATACTACTTGTGGCTTTTTGGTAATGCCTGTGTCGGTTTCTTTGTGCTCTATCTTTGTGGAATAATGGTTTCTAATTTTGAAAGAAAAGCATAAAATAGAGCAGTATTTTATTAAGCAAACACTTTATTAGTGTTCAGAATAAATCTGTGAGGAAGGCATGCTTAATGTGCAGGAACAGGAATGTAATAAGAGGTAAATATATGAGAAATTTATGCTATTTCGTTTTTTTGGAAAAGAAGCAGTCTCCTGGGGTGCCTTAATGATCTGAAACAATTTCTTTTTCATATCAAGTACCTAGCTACAATGTTTACGGAATGCCTTGTTTTTATTTCTAAAAATAGAAGAAAACTGTTTTATTTCTTCCAAAATATTGTTCTGTGCATTTGAATTGATGAGTAAGTGAAGATAGTGCATTTAGTCTCTTACTCGTTTAAGGATCTGAGTCATAACCTGGGTGACCACTAAAATAATATTACTGTTCTTCACTCCAAATCTTGGAATGCAAAAACACTGGCAAGATGGATGCTGTTGATTATATTACCCTTGGCTTACCCAGCACCTAATACCTTTTAACATAAGTATTGCATTAAGATTTTCCCCTCTCTTTGTAGCTCATGATTTCCTGGAAGCTGGCTATCAGTGTGTATGTAAGAAGTGTGTATGTTTTTCTTTAATATTAAAACTCACTGTAGAAAGAGGAAATGAAAGTGGAGGAGACCATAGGCATATGATCGGAAAAGCCAGGTGTAGTCACAGCTCATTCTTGACTCCAAGGATAATTAGCTGGTTAGAATTACATAGTAAACTAAAAGAAAGACTTATGTAGATTTGTTTGCTAAAACTGAAACAAGACCATTAATTTTGAGATAATTGCTTTATTTATCTCCCATAGCACCCCCAATCAAAAAAATTTTTCCCCTCTGGCAGCTATGATGAGCATTCTTATGGTGTTATCCATATGTTATTTTCAAATTTGATATATTGCATTAAAAGAGATGAAATAGGAATATGAACTAATTGTCCATTTTAACGAATAACTCAATAATTATTACTATATGTGTACATTCTAGAAATCTTAGGAAAAAATGTTCTTTAGTTGATAACAGGAAAGTAAATTAAATCATGTAATCCTGAGTGAATTAAATATGCTCTTCACAATAGATTATGAACATAGCATCATACTTTGGAATAATGTTTTAACTTTGGGATAGTACAGCCTGTTTTGAGTGGTAGTATCTCATTATCTTTGTGTATTTCTCTTCAATATCTCTTTTGTGTTGACTCCTGTATTTTAACATCTGTTTGGTATATTTGTTAGCTGTTTATAGGGAATAATTTTTCTTAATAGAATAGCAGCTGGTGCAACTCTAAGAACATGTCAAATCTAGGAATTCTTTTTTCCTTTTTCAATAATGACTGGTTTGCTTTCATAGCACTACTCCGAAGTGTGATGCTGAAGACTTATTTCTGCATAAATCTGCAGTGTTTTTATAGCTGTAGTATACCTAAACACCAATTTAGCTTAGCAAATTAACTTAGATGCTTCAAAATTGAAAACCAGTATATTCTAATGTACTTTGAGTTTAAGTCTTTATTAGTAAGCATGCACTTAACATTTGTTCGGGAGAAGAGAATGTAATTTTCTCCTGCAGTTGTCATTTCCGTAATCCATTTTTCTAGTCTTTTCTCAGGCTAATGATATTCCACACCTTGATACAGCTTTTATTTGTTTATTTGCCATAATATGGAGTGATACCTTGGAGAAAATTGGATATTTGAATCTAATATCCCAAAAGTATTACTTAGTTTTCTGTGTTTCCTTAAACAGAATCATTTCCATTTTCTGTGCAGGTGATAAGCGTGATGCTTCCGTAATACATTTGGATGTTGTCAGGTAAGTTCACTTCTGAACTAAGGGGTTCCTCCAAATGTTGGCTGAAATTTGTCCTTGCACATCCCAAGGCTCGTCTGCAAGTGAGTGTCTGCACACAGTTTGCTTGTACGTGGAGTCAATCCAAAATAGCATCAATGTTGGTTTTACCAAAGTATTTATATTGATAATAGAGGCTAAGTACAAAATGTAGAGAATGTCAGTTACTTGAGGCCTTTGATCATTGAAAATTTTTATTAATTCATTAAACAAGACTACTGTAAATAGAAAAATTTTAGATTCATGAAATAAAACTGAATAATTTATTTTTACTTACTATTTATCATGGAATTACTTTGAATAATTTATTTTTAATGGTATACTTGGACAGTAAAATTTATAAACTCAGTGCTTTTCATAAAAATCAAAGTGAAGGTTGTGATATTTTATACAAATAGAATTATTATTTAAGAGAAATAACCTGTTTATGCCTAATTAGAGTTTTAATCGTTTCAATTACCTAGTTCCTTTAAGAACAAATTTAGTGGGAATATCAGTTCCAGTCAGGGGTACCAAACATTTTTAGTGACAGAGTACACACAGGTATGTAAAACTTGTCATTTCTCATCAAATAGAGACTGCTGAATACAGGCAGATAAGAAAAGCTATGAAAAAGAATTGTTTTGCAGAATATTTGTCTAGTGGTCAGATCTAGGAACTGAATTTATTGACTCAGAACACTTATATTAAGTAAAAAAAAAAATGGCTTCTTATAATCAAAAAAAATAAAAGTTAATTTTACGGAAGGCAGTAGTTAATATAGCCTCCAATAAAATAAATGTTTCTCTGAATACTTTCCGAGGCATTACAGTGATTTTTAACTAATATGAAGTGATATATAATAATTTTAAAATAACATCCTTGTGTTTTCCTATTACTGATTGCTTATGGAAATTGGGTTTCATGTATGACTGAGAGCTAAAGCATTACAGTGAGTTGGAAAACACAACACAAATATAAAGAAAGTGTTAGGCGGTGAGCAATCTGATTCCTTTTTGTTTGCCTTTAAGCTTAGTTTTTTGTTTTACTTTGTTTTAGACCATGTATAAAATTGTTGAATTTAAAACATAAGAGGATTGAGTGATTTTTTTTTCCTCCTAAGGGTAAATGTAGGGAAAATCTAAACACATATGCAGATTGGTTGAGTTTTATATCTGTTATCGGCCATATTTATTAAGATTCATATTTCATGTATATTAAAGGTATTCAAATGTATTAAAATTCTTATATTCTTTCTATGTAAAATAGATGTAGGGGGTTCCCACTCTTGAAAATATGAAGAAAACATGTCCTTTCAGCAGTAATGGGTTTTGGTTGATTAATTGAGAAGGTTGTATTAAACGTTCTCTAGTGGAAATGGCTAAAGAGCATGCTTTTTGAGAAATGTATCATCTAGGAATAAAATCAATTGGAGTATTGGTAATTAAATTGTAATTCCATGAAGGAAGGAAGTGGTGCAAAAGATGAAGCTAACTATTCCTGTTTTTCTCTTTAAGAGTCTACAATTCATAATGGAGCTACTGTACTAGCTATTGGAAGGAGGAGATTCTGAAGATAAGGAGGTAATGTTATCTCTTTTAAAAGAATACTTTCCTCTGTAATCCTGAACCTTTATTACATGTAAGAACTTTGTGCAGTAGACAGCAATTTCTTTAAATTTGGTATATGGAAACAATTTTATTTTCCTCTGCTGAGTTTTTGAGCCTGCCTTTTCTAGTGCTATGGACTGCATTGGTAGAGCTGAGAAATATCATTTAGCCATACTCAGCACCCTTAAAATAGCTTCTTTCTGAGAATCAGATCTGCAAAGATGTCCTGCACAGTTCTTGTAGATGTCATTTTAGTTTGTGGTTGACGTGCATGCATTTAGCATGTTGCTTAACCGTCCTCATTCGCCTCCCAGTTCTTTGTTGCCTTCATTTTAGGGGGAATGTGTTTTCTGCTGGATGATTTACTGCCAGACACGACCAAACTCTGAGTAGAAGACTTGGTGGTTGGCAACTGATTCCAGTGCTCTGCTGAGAAGTTAGTTGGGCCCAGCGTGGGGCACTGTAGTGTCCTGGAGGCCAGGAGCTCCTCACAGGGGTCTTTTCCTGGTTCAGAGCCTTAGGTGCCTTTCCATTTTTCATGTAATCTTTTCCTAGGTTGGCTTCCTGCTTGCTTTGCAGCTGTTGCAGGGATTCATATGGAATGGAGGGCTCTCTTTTATTGTGGATTATTTCTTTGATAATTTACCCATGTGCTTTTTCATTTTCAAAAACCCAATGGTGTTTAAGAATCAAAGATTCTTGAAGAACAAAAGTTGGGTTCAATTTGTATCTATGAGAAAAGATTCAATCCTCTGATGCTATGTAGCCACACTGAATATGCAGGCTAAATTAAAAACAGAGATAAACCTTTTTATAATAGGCCAATTACTATATCTAGGAATGTTTATACAGGCTGAAATTTTGTAATGGTATTTATATCTGTTTTCCTTTTTAAGGGAAATAATATACTTTTCTAGGCATCCAAAATATCTGCCCCTTTCACTAATGTTGACATACCAACTTCCCCCAACCCCCAACACTAAATTTGACTGGCTTAAAAAAATCTGCCCCCTGAACTATATCTGGGGAGGAATATTATTAATAAAACAATGAAGGACTTCATGGTGTCTAGTTATATAATTAGGAAATTGGTTAGAAACATGGCTAAAACCAGTTTCTTTCATTAAAAGAACTAGTGTACATTTAAAAACAAAAACCTTCAGGAAAAAGACTCTTTAATCTTTAAGTCAAATAGTATTTTTGGTTAACACAGCAGGAATGGGAAATATACCAATTTCAGATTCTTTTTATTCATGCCTAAGTAGAGGTTATAAGCAGCTAAGGAAGCGATTAAAATGTAGTCTAGTAAAAAATGGTGATATCAAAGTGATTACTTGGAAAGCAGTTTACATTTGCAAAAAAATTCAGTTTTATGACCTTCACCAACTTTTACACATCATATACTTGGGTTATTATGGGATAGCTTGTGTATGAAGTGCAAGGGTATTTTTGAATTGACTAGGTCTTGCTGGTCATCTTAAAATATGTTGCAATATTACAAAGTTGAAATGTAATATTTTTTAATAGAAGGAAAATATAAATTTAATATCTGGGCAATTGAGACCTTTAAACTTATTTTAAAAGTATGATGTTGACATATATGATACTGTTTTGTCTTTGCTACATTAACAGAATTAGAGGGGTGTTCTACAATTCAGATATCTTATATATTAATTCCAAATTTTATTCTGTATAATGGACTTTTAAAATAAAAGGTGCATGTGCTTCAGAGGGCAAAATTTGAATCATGAGCTAATTTACTAAGCATCAGATTATAGAAAAGCAGCCTTGATTAATTTGGAACTGTGAAAGGGGGCAGGTAAAACTGTTTTCAGCTGAAATTTACTAATGCAGCAACCATTTAAATTAAATGTTTGTTAACATAATAATGATGGCATTTTCTCCTCCCCCTCCTTGTGGTTTTGTCCAACTAGATGTTACAGTGGCAGTTGCACTGACTGTTAAGTGTTTAAATGATGACACCATTATGTGAAGTGATTTTGAAATGAGAGATTCCAGCCAAGAATTACATCTGCTCCCATCTCCTTCAAATCATACTCTCTGGCAGTACAGATTATGATTGATTTGTTTGTGACAGATTGCAGGAAACAGTCATTGATTTTTCAATATTTTACCTTAAAATTATTTACAGTTGTAACCATGGGGAGGTATTTCCATGGGCTGTCAGCCCCTGAAAGACTAGGATAATATTCCCTGCTCTCTGACAAGACAAATTACCTGTAATGAGTGCAGTAGCTGAAGGGTATACTTTTATTTTAAAATATGTCAATAACCCCAGTGACTAAACGAATATTGATTTAGCATAATGAAGCCTGAGTAATGTGAAAATGAGCTTTTTCAAGGGGCATGGTAAAGTCTTTCTTTTTAGCTGGTTATAAGAAGCTTTTCATTCTTTTCAGCTAGCTGGTAGGAATATAGAATTTTATAAGCAAACCATCAGGAATGATAGTGTTTTTTCTGATAAGCAACATCCAAATATGTTGACCCTGCTTTTACTGTTTTTTTTTTCATTTCTTATTTTCAGTCTTACTTTCAGTCATAGAATAGTTACTGATTTGATGCGGTCTTTAACCGACTTAATATTTTTACAATTTCAATATATTTTGCATTGGAATCTCAAGTAATGAGTATTAAAATATATGTACAATCGTTTGTAGATGATATCATAATTATATTAAGACATTTCAAATGGGCTATTGTGGTATTTAATGTGCTGTATTTTATGGTAGAATAATTTTCAGTCTCTGGACATCAGATTGCTTTCAGTGGGAATGAAGATTAATTTACTTCAGTCCTGATTTTTTAGGCATCAATGCATGTTTTCATTTTTGTCAGACTTTTACCCCCTTTTAATATAATTCTCAACTTTTTATGGGTTTATTTCCCAATACATAAAATCCTTCAAAACAAGAATAATAAATTTTATATTTTGTATAAAAATAAATTTATTTTTAGTCCATCAGGGTATCTAAAGACTTTATGCCTAGGTATCTCCATATCTAACTCGATAAGGAAGGAAAATAGGATAAACAATGCTGGTAATATGTAGCAGAAAAGTAAGTATTTGAACAAGATGTCAAACTGATATTTCATGGAAACCGAACTCATTTTATGGTAACTAATAGTAATCTTTTTTAAATCAATAGTAAAACCTGTTTAGAAATTAAAAATGAGTTATGATTTAAAGAAAATTCAGATGACTCATTGTGAGTGCTAGTTCTCTTGTAGGATGCCACTGGAAATGTTGAAATGAAAAATACAAGTATATCTTTTGATGGAAAAAAGGATAGTCTCTAGAACACAAAATTATTGTTTTATTTTTTTTCTCAGGAGTTTGCCTAAGGGTGTGACAGATGATCTCTGTCACTTAGTTGTGTCCTGTAATAAACTGGATGCTTTATAAAATACTAGACCTGTGATTTCATATGCTGTAATATTTCATTTCTCCATCTCGCCTCCAAATTATTTCCCCTTTTCTTTAAAAGGACCTTTGAAATATAGAAATATGAGGGATCATCATATGTGAAACTAGTAGCCCAAATTCATCAACCATTAATTTGATTTACAGTTTTTTAAGTCAACATGGTAACCATAGAATTACTTACGCCTTCCAGGGAAAAAAAAAAAAGATACAAATTTTTTTCCTCAATAGTTTCTTAATAAAGTTAGATATGGAAAATAAAGCATAAACACAAATGTATGCTAAGAAAAACACGTATATTATTGTTTAGTTTATTTTGGAGTACAATCATAAATGTATTATAGTTACCATCTCCTGACCCCTCTTTAATTTCAGCTAAACTAAGCATGTGTGTTTGTGTGTTCATTTTATAGTTCATATGTAGAACTATGTGAATTAAATTTAAGAAACATGTAAAGTAGAGGAAATAGTTTTCTGGGGAAATTTTTCCTTTTTGGATATTTTGCCCTTTTCCATTGCTTTTCTCTGCTTGAAAGCAAAAAAAGTACCCTGCCCCTGTTCTCCTTTAGGGAAAAACTATTCCTATAAAGTATTTTTAAATCATGTAAGTCATTGCCTCGGGTTAGCTAAACATTTGTTTTTAAAAAGGAGAAAATGCCCCTGCTTTAAGATTGTCTTGTATTTGTATCTATTAAGATAAACAGTTTGCTTTGATACGGTACATACCAATCTACTGAGTTAATTTTTTTCCAGAATTCGTTTTACTGTGTTTAGTCTGACCTTTTATGATAACTTAATATGGGAACAAATTAGCATATAATTCTATTTTCCATGTGACCTCAACCAGTTGCAGAATTGTACCACCACTTTTGGGGGGCAATTTGATAGTTTATGTAGACTATAGCATTAATTGTTCCCAAATGTTCAGTGCATCCTGGCTAATGTGTTATTGAAGGTGTTTTCACGTAAGCAGTTAGAGGAAGCACTTCACCCCTATGACTAAGTTATTAAAATGCCTCCTAAAGGTAGCATTTTAAATTAGTATACATAATTGATTAGTAATTTGTCTTCTCCCAAGCATAAAACAGCATAGCAGAGTTAAGTGTGACCAGTGAAGTATAAGATATTAAGGATTGATGGTGACAATGATCATGGTAACTAAATGGATTTTTTTTTTTTTAAATTTTAGATTCAGCGATCGGTCTTTGAAATTTCCTGTGATGTGTTTCAATCTAGATGCAAAGGACATGGAAAAATCAAAGTGCTCGAGTGGTTTAAATATGTTTTGGATGTTCCTGTTTATAGACGATAATACTTTTCCAATTAAAATCCTCAGTTGTCATGCAGAAGAAAGTTAAGCTCTACTTGATTGCCAATTTTACTGAAAATGCTTAGTATTTTACAGTATCACTGAATATATTTTGTTTAGCCAAAGTATAGGAAAAATAAAATAAATTGTATAGGTTGACTTTTTTCTAAAAATGTCTTTTTTCTAAAAATGTCTTTATTGGATTGAATGTTTATGCCTGAAAAAAAAAGGTTCAAAAAATTCCTTTTACCATCATAGTCATTCTTTTGACAATCGGTTATTATTAGACTCGATTTAAAATAATTTTCTAATATGACTCTTACATTTATGGGAGGAAAAAGACTTGAAAGATACTCCTGTGTGTATTTTAATTCTCTGTAGTAGTCCCTCTGGAATAGAATGTCTCTTCCTCAAACAAATCTATTGGCTCATTTCATATATGAGAAAAAGTTGCCCTAACTGGCAGAGTTTCATCTCTGTAAAGAAGGCTGACATCCACCTCCTTCACAGAATCCTTGCATCTGGGTAATTGAGTAATGACAGATTACCTTGCCATTGGGAAATACCTTGTTGTGGCCTTTGTAGCAGCTACAGGAAGATGGAAGAATTCTTCTGTACAGACAGGTCTCCAGCCTCTTTGGTGTGGACACTGTGAAGGGGTACATCTGGTGAGAAGGAGTGCTTAGGGAAGGAACTGGGAAGGTCCACAAAGGCTGATGATGACAAAGAATCCAAGGGCTATGATGAATTCTTAAGCTTAGATCTCAGAGTCATAAAGTAAATTTATTAGGCTAGAGAGATTTCCTTTTTTATTTTTGATCTAACTTTATTTTTTCAGATTTATAAGTTCACATGCAGTTGTACAAAATCATACAGAAATCTTTGAACACTACCCAGTTTCTCCTAATAGTAACTTCTTGCAATATACTGTATAGTACAGCATCACAACCTGGATATTGACATTGATGCAGTCAAGATAGAGAGCATTTCTATAACCAGGAGGATCCCTCATTACTGCCCTTTTATAGCCACCCCTACTTCCAGACCATCTCACTCCTCCCTTAACCCTGGCAACCACTAGCCTGTTCTCCATTTCTATAAATTTGTCTTTATAGGAATGTTATATAATTGCAATTAAAGTGTGTAACCTTTTGGGGTTTGACTCAAACCCAGCATCATTTTCTGGAGATTCAGCTTATATGTGTCAATAGTTTGTTCCCTTTTTTTCAGTTCAATAATATTCTATGGTATGCATGTACCACATCACTCACCAATTAGAACTTCTGGGTTGTATCTGGTGTTTGATTATTACAAATAAAAGTGCTATATATATTCGTGTAGAGGTTTCTGTGTGAACATAAACTTTCATTTTCCTGGGACAAATGCCCAGGAGTGAAAATTGTGAGTCATATGGTAATTACATAGAGTATTTTTTTTTTTTTTTGAGACTTGAATTGATTTTGTGTCTGTGAGGGGGGAGGCAAGGAGAAACTCTATATTTTTGTAGTGTTTTTAACTAGATTTGTTAATGATTTTAAAACATAAAATCTTAACATAAGTTGTAGCCAAATATAAGAAAGGATTTTTCCAGAATCTAGACTTTATTCTTATTTTAGAGAAATACTTCTGAAAAAATTGCTTTATTGGCAAACAATTCCTATGTAAAGAAATAAAAGACACATATATACTCTAGGAAAGATGTTGCAAAGCTGACAGGCGACTTTGGGAAATTTGAGGGCAGTTTTCCAGTGTTACTAGAGACTTGACATTCAAGGATGTATTATGATAGTTTCTGAATTGATAGACTCTTTAGCGTTTGTCACTACCCTCAGGCCTGCAGTTTTTATTTGTAGAATTAACTCATTATCTTTACAATGCTTTGTTGAGTGCTGTTGAGAAAATGCTCATTTAATTCAATTATATACACTTACTAGGAAAAAGAAAAAGTATCTTTTTCTAGTACATGGCCCCTAAAAATGACAGCTTTACACAATGCTGAATGGAGGAAACAGCTCTGTTTCCATCAAACTTCTGGTGGAAATTATGCAAAGTTACGTTATGCTCTCTGAGACATAGTGAGGTAGTACACAACCATGTATGCTATATTACTGGGGAGACCCACTGAAATAATTTTCAAGGATAATTTTTACTCTGATTTTCCATCATGTATATTGACTTTATTGATTGATTGATTGATTGAGATGGAGTCTCACCCCATCGCCCAGGCTGAAGTGCAGTGGTGCAATCGCTGCTTACTGCAACCTCGGCCTCCCAGGTTCAAGTGATTCTTGTGCCTCAGTCTCCTGAGTAGCTGAGACTATGGGCGTGTGCCACGACGCCTGGCTAATTTTTGTATTTTTAGTAGAGACAGGATTTGCTAGGCTATTCTCAAACTCCTGACCTCAGGTGATCCACCCACCTCGGCCTCCCAAAGTGCTGGGATTACAGGCGTGAGCCACCGTGCTGGCCATGTATATTGACTTTAAAATGTTACCAGCTGGGCGCCGTGGCTCACGCCTGTAATCCCAGCACTTTGGGAGCCCGAGGCGGATGGATTACCTGAGGTCAGGAGTTCAAGACCAGCCTAACATGGTGAAACCCCATCTCTTCTAAAAATACAAAAATTAGCCAGGCGTCGTGGCAGGCGTCTGTAATCCCAACTACTGGGAAGGCTGAGGCAGGAGAATTGCTTGAACCCGGCAGGCAGAGGTTCCAGTGAGCCGAGACTGTGCCACTGCACTGTAGCCTGGGCAACAAGAGAAAAACTCAGTCTCAAAACAAAATAAAACAAAAGTTACCAAGGATGAAACATTGGACTGCTCACAGTGATCCCTCTAACAGCAGTCAATATTATAAATCTAGCATTTTTTTTGAGTGAGATACTAGGCACAGGGAACCCCAGTCTTTCAATACTCATGAAATATAGTTTAATCTTTAGCTCATTATGGTCATGACCATAGTGAAATAAATGACACAAGATAATAAAATAGTCTTTGCCCTTAAAACTGACCTGGGTAAAAGGATGTACACATCTTTGAATACCAGCACAGTCATTCATTCTTAGAGCCATGTTGTAGCATCCCATGTTCTGGCCCTTCCAGCACTGGGAACTCATCATAAAGAAGGCCCTACAGGCCAGGCGCTATGGCTCACGCCTGTAATCCCAGCATTTTGGGAGGCCGAGGCGGGCGGATCACCTGAGGTCAGGAGTTCAAGACAAGCCTGGCCAACATGGTGAAACCCCATCTCTACTAAAAATACAATAATTAGCCAGGTGTGGTGGCAGACGCCTGTAATTCCAGCTACTCAGGAGACTAAGGCAAGAGAATCGCTTGAACCTGGGAGGCAGAGGTTGCAGTCAGGTGAGATTGTACCATTGCACTCCAGCCTGGGGGATAAGAGCGATCACCTGAAACCCAAAAGTTCGAGACCAGCCTGAGCAACATGGTGAAACCCTGTCTCTACAAAATACAGAAAAAAAAAATGTTAACCAATTTTTTTAACCTCCCAGCTACTTGGGAGGTACTTGGGAGGCTGAGGTGGGAGGATGGCTTGAGCCTGGGGAGGTCGCAGCTGCAATAAGTCATGATCACGCCACTGCACTCCAGCCTGGGCAATAGATGGAAACTGTCTACACACACACATACACGCGAATGACTTTTGGTAAGATTATACATAGAGTTTATGGCTTTATTAAGAAACTCCTGAACAACCTAAGAAAACACAGTTATTTCTGTACATTATTTTGTTAAAGTGTACAGGGTAGTAAGAGCTAAGAGCCTTTTCTAAATGTGCATCCAATCTTAAGAGGCTAAAATAGGAAGCTTTCATATAGCCAAGGCCCCATTAGCTTGGGAACCTGGAAAACAGAAGATGTAAGTTTCTATCAGAGTTTCTTTAAATTTATGTAAATCATAAATTTGAGCAAGGTGGTTATAAAAGACATTAAAATTAAGATACTCAGGATTTTATATGTAATAATATTGATTCCAATATCTTCAACTCTGTGGCACTGCCAATGAGGAGACCAAAATGAATTGTATTTTATGAAAGGGCTGTATTAGACCAGTGACTTAAAAGTTCCAAGTACATATAATGACAAAGCATTGTGGAATCATCTTGTACTACTGTTTATGTAGTAGTTAAAAAAGTAAAATAAAAAGAAAATGGTGCAATTTTAGACAGTTTAAAAAAATTTTACAAATACTGCAAATCATAGGTTGGTTACCACTAGACTTCCTGACTCTGCAGTGGTTGCTGTATTCACCGTACATTCTTTTAAAACACCAGGCACTTTATAATTTTGTCTATAATTGTTTATATATTTTTTCTCCACAACATGTTTTAGAACAACTTATTGCTAAGTTACTTTAACATATGTGCCATCTTTAAACTTTGTATATGAGTGTACTAAAGTTTCAGTTGCAAGACACATCTATGCACTATTTTTTTTCAGGAGCCTATTTATTCAAACTACCTTTTAAATGCAGTGCATAAAAATAGCAGGCTACTTCCCCTTGCAGGCTTTTGGAGCTGGAGAAGACTTGTTTTTCAGATGAGGAAACTGAGTCCCAGCAAGGTGAAATGACTTGCCGGTAAGTGATACGATTAAACTTATTTTTTGACTCCAAAGCAAATGCTGCCAACTTAAAGATGCTTGTCCCAACTTCTGGAAATTCACTGTATCAGTGTTTGTCTTACAACCCCATTCTTAATAATAGTTTCTTCACATTAGAAATAAATGTCAGAAATAAATGTCTACTTGCATTTGTACATGTCATGCAAACATTTTGGCACCAGATGTGGGTACAAGTAGAAAGCAGCACGTTCATCTCAGAACTGGATTTTATCCAATAGAATGTTCTGTTTATTCATTGCTATTCATGCATACCTGCTGTGTTTTAACATTGTGATAAATCCAGGGAATCAAATATGAATACAAATATTCCCTGAATTCAACAAAGTAGGCATTGACTCTGGCCAGGAGACAAAATGTTAAATGGCATGCAGTCTTTACCCTGGCAGAACTTGAAGCTTATCACCTATTGTAGAGATGAAGCCATAAACAGATCATTTCAGCACAGCATGATAAGGGGGAGCTCCAGGGATCATGGGAGTACATGGGCCCAGTCACTAATTAAATCTAATGGAGTGTGGGCAAAGTTAAGGAAGGCTGCCTAGAGGAGAGAGCATTGGGGTTGAGCCCTGGCAGGAACAGGGTTCCAGGCAAGGGGAACAAAGACCAATGACAATGGAGAACCTTGGAATAGTTCAGTGTAGAGGATTATGAGGGATGTAAGCAAAGATGGGAGAGAGGGAAGAGAGCAGGCACAGGCAGGGGCAAGGCTGTGAAGGGCTTTTATATGCGTGGCCAACAAACTTGCATTTCATCGTGCGAACAGGGCGGCCCCTTAAGGTTTTAAGCATTTACCTGACCAGGTCTGCATTTTAAATATATCACTTTGGTGGTAGCATGGGGCATGCATTAGAGGCCAGCAAGATTGGATATTGAGAGATCAGTTAGGTTTCTGCAAGTAGTTGTTGGCCTGAGCTAAGAGTGGCCAGGGAAAGGAGAAAGATCTGTGAATTGATGGGAAATGCTCAGATGCTAGAAATAAATGGACTTGATGACTGATTCCATGTGAGGGCAGAGGAAAAGCATATCAATGGCATCCAGAGTGCTTAAACAATTAGGTTGTGGTGGGATGGGGATGTTTTGAGTTGGGACCCAGGAGAATTAGGTCTAGAAGGAAAAAGATCCATGTTCAGTGTGGGTCCAGCAATTGGTTTTGAGGCGCGACTGAAATACCTAAGTGTTTGGAATCTATTCTTTCATATTGCTGCATCTTTTTTCCTCTTAAAGAGCAAATTTCTCAAGAAATGTGTCTCCTTTCGTTATTTTTATTTATTTTTTGTTTTGTTTTTGTGTAATACAGCTGTCATGGTCCTGTGTAAAGCCAGTTGTGAGGCAAACTGTTCAATATTATTGGGCAATGTTTTGAAAAAGATGGGGTTTGGGAGTATATGAAAGAAGGAAAGAGAAAGAATGTTCCTAGCTCTGGTTGTCCCGTAAGCATTTCAATGAATTAAATGTAGTAAATTTCTATTGTGCATAGCAATTAGTAGATGGAGAGGAGTGAAACATTTCAGGGACAAAAAGCATTTAAGAATATTTTTGTTTTTAGAAATTTGATGAGTTTGGTTACAACATATGTTCAAATGATTAGTATCTTCAGGTTTTCATGTAATGTTACCTGTGTCTTATTACTTCAAACAGACATTCTACAAATACAGTCGTGCACTGCTTCACGATGGGGATAGTTCTGAGAAGTGCTTTGTTAGGTGATTTCATTGTTGCATGAACATCATAGAGTGCACTTACACACACCTGGATGGCATAGCCTACTACACACCTCGAATGTATGCTGTAACCTATCACTCCTAGTCGACACAGCTGTACAGTGTGTTACTGTACTGAATACTATAGGCAGTTGTAACACAATGATATTTGTGTCTCTAAACATGTCTAAATATAGAAAAGGTACAGTAAAAATATGGTATTATAATTTTATGGGATCACATATGCAGTTCATTATTGACCAAAATGTTGCTATGTGGCACATGACTATACTCATTCAGCACCTACTAGGTACTGGGTACTGGGACAGCGTTGGCCATAAGTGGAGACCACGGTAGCCATAGTCCTTCCTTCACAGAGTTTATAACCCCGCTGTGGATTATAAACCGTGATAATGATCTTACTGTCTGCATCTGCTTAATGTAATTAACATACATTGTGAGGACGACTTACAACTCTTAAATCCTGCAAGAGTGAACATGTATACCTCCAGAAGCCACTGCCGTATTCAGAGGTGGAAAAAGGAAAGAAGGATTCAGTACTGCCTTGAATTTTTGCTTGTTGTGTTGGAGCTGGTGGAATTGTTCCTTAGAGCAGAAACAGGACCAGATATGGATTGTAGCTCCTGTTTATTCCTGAGTGGCTAAGAAATAAGGGGTTATCACTTATTTGCTCAAAAAGATGAGCACAAAAAAAAATAGAGATTGAATAGACAGGTTTTAGAAGGAAGTTGGAAACTGGTACTTCCTTGACATTTTCATTTTGAAAACCTTGAAACCCACTGAGAAGCTGAAGTAATGCAGACTTAATTGTAAAACCAAATGGGATAATTTTTTCAGCAAAGCACAATACATTATTTCTGTAATTTTAAATTTTTTTTCTTTTTCTTTTTTTTTTTTTTTTCAGACAGAGTCTCGCTCTTGTTGCCCAGGTTGGAGTGCAATGGCGTGATCTAGGCTCACTGCAACCTCCGCCTCCTGGGTTCAAGCAATTCTCCTGCCTCAGCCTCCCGAGTAGCTGTGATTACAGGCATGTGCCACCACGCCTGGCTAATTTTGTATTTTTAGTAGAGATGGGGTTTCACCATGTTAGTCAGGCTGGTCTTGAACTCCTGACCTCAGGTGATCCACCCTCCTTGGCCTCCCTGAATGATAGCCTTTCTCCTATCTAGCTAATCACTTGCTTTCTCTTTTCCGTTTTCCTCTGGTATCTTACCTCTTTCTATATCTTAAAATTCTCCCTCTTCACTTAATTTCTTTTCCTTACTTCCTTCCATTCTAAAACATCCCCTCTAGACCTACTGTCTTTCTGTGCTCCACTGAGAGCATTTGCGTCCTTAACTGAGCTTTTAGAAAAATCTCGATAGAAAGGTGTCTTTCTGTTGACTTTCCCACTCTCATTTCTCATGCAGCCCCATGCCATCTGGTTTTCTTTCCTTCTTTCTTTCTTTCCTTTTTTTTTTTTTTGAGACAGAGTCTCACTCTGTCACCCAGGCTGGAATGCAGTGGCATGATCTCAGCTCACTTTAACCTCCGCCTCCTGGGTTCAAGCGATTCTCCTGTCTCAGCTTCCCAAGTAGCTGGGATTATAGGCACCCACCACCATGTCCTGCTAATTTTGATATTTTTAGTAGAGATGGGGTTTTGCCATGTTGGCCAGGCTGGTCTCGAACTCCTGACCTCAAGTGATCAGCCTGCCTTGGCCTCCCAGGGTGCTAAGATTATTGGTGTGAGCCACCACGCCCAGCCTGGTTTTCTTAGTTTTCTTAGAAGGCCTAGTTGCCAAATCTGATGGTTTTCAGTCCTCATCCTGCTTGTTCTCTCTGTGCAGGGAACAGTGTCCCTCATTGCTTGGTTCCTCCTTGGCCCCTGCCTGTGTTGCTTTTGCTGGCCACCTCATTTGTGTATCCCTCAAAGGTAGCTCCTCTCTGGAGCTCCACCTTCCACCTCAGTGCTCTCCTTGGCCCAAGCCTGGGTATGGGGAGCTCAGTTGTCTATTGGGACAGCTCCTAATTGCCCCTCGTCTGGCTCCTCTTCCCCAAGCCTGTCTCTCTCCATACCCTCCTCCTCATTATGTCTTGGGTCACGGCATCACTCTTGCCCCAGTTACCCAATCAGTTCATGTTCCTCCCTATCAGATTAGGTCAATTCTGCCCTCTAGCCCCCTCAAAGCTCACACCTGGATCTGTTCCACCATCAGAGATACTTGAACAAAGGGCTGGGGACCCAGGGTTGAGGAATCGTCTCCACACCTAGAAAGACCACAGTCCACAGTGCGACTCCAAGTGTGCTCCATGGACTGACAGCCTACATGTATTTTTTAAAAAATAGGCTTAATTTTTAGAGCAGTTTTTGGTTCATAGTAAAATTGAACAGAAGGTACAGAAGGTACAGAAGTTTCCCACATGCCTGCTACCCCCACACATGCACAGCTTCTCTCATTGACATCCCACACCAGAATGGTGCATTTGTTACAATTGCTGAACCTACATTAACACATCATTATCACCCAAAGTCTATAGTCTACATTAGGGTTCACTCTTCGTGTTGTACGTTCTATGGGTTTGGACAAAGGTATAATGACATGTTTCTACCACTATAGTATCATATAGAATCAGTTCACCTCCCTCAAATCTTCTGTGTTCTGCCTGGTCATGCCTCCCTCTCCGTAACCCCTGGCAACAACTGATCTTTTCAGTATATCCATAGTTTTGCCTTTCCAAGAATTGCGTATAATTGGAATCATGTACTATGTAGCCTTTTAACACTGGCTTCTTTCACTTAGTAATATGTATTTGTTACCTCCATAGCTTTTCATGACTTCATAACTCATTTCTTTTTAGCACTGGATAGTATTCCATCATCTGGATATACCACAGTTTTTTATCCATTCACCTCCTAAAGAACATGGTTGCCTCGATGTTCTGGCAATTACAAATGAAGCTATTGTAAACATCTGTGTGCAGGTTCTTGTGTCGACATAAATTTTCACCTCCTTTGGGTAAATACCAAAGAAAGTGACTGCTAGATCAAACGTTAAAATTATGCTTAGGTTTGTTAGAAGCTGCCATACTTTCATAGTGACTGGACCATTTTACATTTCCAGCAGCAATGAATGAGAGTTATTGTTTCTCCACATCCTTGTCAGCATTTGGTGTTGTCAGTGTTCTGGCTTTTGGCTATTTTAATAGGTGTGTAGTGGCCTCTCATTTTTATTTGCATTTCCCTAAAGACATATAATGGGGAGCACTATACGCCTATTTGCCATTTGTAGTTGTTTTTTGAAAAATTAATTTTGATAAGAAATACTTAATGTAAGATCTAACCTCTTAACAAATGTTTAAGTGTACAATGTAGTTATTGTACACTCTGTCGTTAACTATAGAGACAATGCTGTACATCAGATCTCTAGATCCACATCTTGCATAATTGAGACTTTATGTGTGATGATTAGCAGCTTCCCATTCCCGCATCCTGATTCCCTGGCAAGCACAATTCTGCTCTCTGATTTGATGAGTTTACTATTCTGGGTACCTCATATAAGTGGAGTCATGTAGTATTTGTCTTTCTGTGGCTGGCTTATTTCACTTAGCATAATGTCCTCGAGGTTCATCCATGTTGCAGCATGTGTCAGAATGTCCTTTTTTCAGGATAAATAATATCCCACTGTATGTATATGGCACCTTTTAAAAAATCCATTCATCTGCCAAAGGACATCAGGCTGTTGCCACATCTTGACTACTGTGAGTAGTGCTGCAATGAGCATTGGAGTGCTAATATCTGTTGGAGATCCTGATTTCAATGGTTTTGGATTGGATTGCTGCATCATATAGTATTTTTATTTTTAATTTTCTGAGGAATTTTTATAATGTTTTCCATAGTGGCTGCATCATTTTGCATTCTCATCAATAGTACAAGGTTTCCCATTTATCCACATTCTTACCAACATGCTTTTTATTTTTTTTCTGATAATAGCCATTATCTAAACAGGTGTGAGGTAGTATCTCATGGTTTTGGCTTGCACTTCTCTGATGATTAGTGTGATGTTGAGTATTTTTCAATTTTTCATATACATGTTGGCCATTTTTGTCTTCTTTGAAGAAACGTCTATTCAAGTCCAGGCCCATTTTTAAGTTGGATTATTAGTGTTTTTGCTATTGAGTTGCAGGAGTTTATTTAATTTCTGAAATTAAATATTACCATATAGGCTGGGCATGGTGGCTCATGCCTGTAATCCCAGCAATTTGGGAGGTTGAGGTGGGAGGATCACTTGAGGTCAGGAGTTCAAGACCAGCTTGACCAAAATGGTGAAACCCCATCTCTACTAAAAATACAAAAAAATTAGCTGGGCGTGGTGCTGCACGCCTGTGGTCCCAGCTACTGAAGAGGCTGAGGCAGAAGAATTGCTTGAACCTGGGAGGCGGAAGTTGCAGTGAGCTGAGTTCATGACACTGCACTCCAGTCTAGGCAACAGAGCATGACTCTGTTTCAAAAAAAAAAAATGACCATATACATGTGGGATGATTTTCCATCCATCTTCTTTGGTGAGATGTCTGTTAAGGCATTTAGCCCCCTTTTTCTTTCTTTTCTTTTTTTTTTTTTTTTGAGAGAGAGGGTCTCACTCTGTCACCAAAGCTGGAGTGCAGTGGTGTGATCACTGGTTACTGCAGCCTCTACTTTCCAGACTCAAGGAATCCTCTGCCTCAGCCTCCTGAGTAGCTGGGACCACAGGTGCATGCCACCACACCTGGATAATTTAATTTCTGAAGTTAAATAAGAAATATTTAATTTTTGAAATTAACTTCTTATCTGACATATGGTTTGCAAATATTCCCTCCCATTCCTTTGGTTGCTTTTTTACTCTTTTGATTGTTTCCTTTGCTGTGGAAAAACTTCTTAGGTTGATGGACTTCCACTTGTCTATTTTTGCTTTTGCTGCCTGTGCTTTTGGTGTTGTATCCATGAAGTCATTGCCAAGACCAATGTCTTGATACTTTTCTACTACGTTTTCTTCTAGGAGTTTTACATTTTTAGGTCTTATATTTAAGTCTTTAATCAATTTCAATTAATTTTTGTTTATGGTGTAAGGGTCCAGTTTCATTCTATTGCGTGTGGATATCCAGTTTTCCCAATACATTTGTTGAAGAGACTGCCTTTTCCCTATTGCGTATACTTGGCGCCCTTGTCGAAGATCAGTCGACCATATATTTGTGGGATGATTTTTTATCTATATGTCTTCTTTGGTGAGATATCTGTTAAGGCATTTAGCACCCCCCCTTTTTTTTGAGACAGGGTCTCACTCTGTCACCAAAACTAAAAATGCAGTGGTACAATCACTGCTTACTGCAGCCTCTACCTCTCGGGCTCAGGCAACCCGTTTCCTCAGCCTCCAGAGTAGCTAGGACCATAGGCACACACCACCATGCCTGGTTAAATTTTTTTAATTTGTTTGTAGAGATGGGGTTTCCCCATGTTCCCAGGCTGGTCTCGAACACCTGGCTTCAAGTAATCCTCCTGCCTCAGCCTCCCAAACTGCTGGGATTACAAGCATGAGCCACCATACACAACTTGGCCCGTTTTAAAAATCAGGTTGCTTGTTTTCTTATTTTTAAGTTTAAGCGTTCTTTGTGTATTTTGTATAACAGTCCTTTATCAGATATATCTTTTCCAAATATTTTCTCTCAGTCCCTGGCTTGTCTTTTTATTCTCTTAACAGTGTCTTTCACAAAGCAGAAATTTCTAATTTTAATAAAGTTTAGCTTGTCAGTTCTTTCTTTCATGGATCATGCCTTTGGTGTTGTATATAAAAAGTCAGCACCAAACCCAAGATCATCTAGATTTTTCTCCTATGTTATCTTCTAGGAATTTTATTGTTTTGTGTTTTACATTTAGTTTTGCGATCTATTTGAGTAAATTTTTGTGAAGAGTTTAAAGCCTGTGTCTAGATTCATTTTTTTTTTGAATGCAGATGTCCAGTTGTTCTAGCATCATTTGTTGAAAAGACTGTCTTTCCTCCATTGTATTGCCTTTGCTTCTTTGTCTATGATTAGTTGACTATATTTTTATGAGTCTATTTTTGGGCTTCTATTTTATTGCATCAATCTATTTGTTTACTCTTTCACCAATATCACACTATCTTTATTACTATACCTTTATAGCAAGTCTTGAAGTTGGTATTGTCAGAACTTCAACTTTATTCTTGTTTATCATTTCATATCATATCATATCTGTTGGCTATTCTGGGTCTTTTGCCTATCCATATAAAATTTAGAATCAGTTTGGTGATATTCACAAAATAACTTGATGGGATTTTGATTGAGATTGTGTTGAATTTCTAGAACAAGATGGGAAGAACAGACATCTTAACTACATTGAGTCCTTCTATCCATGAACATGGAATATCTCTTCATTTATGTAGTTCTCTGATTTCTTTTATCAATTGTATAGTTTTCTTCCTATAGACCTTGTACATATTTCATTAAATTTAAAATTATTTTATTTGTAGTGGTGCTAATGTAAATGGTACTGTGTTTTCATTTTCAAATTACACTTGTTTCTTGCTAGTAAATGGTAAAGCAATTGACTTTTGCATATGAACATTGTATATAGCGGGCTACCTTGCTATAATTTGTACCACTTTTTGTTTTGTTTTGTTTTGTTTTGTTTTCTGCTTACTTTGGATTTCTTTTATTTTCTTCTTTTTCTAGTTTCCTAAGGTAGAAATTTAGATTGTTGATTTTAGATTTTTTTCTTTTCTAACATATGCATTCAATGCTATAAATTTTCCTTTAAGCACTGGTTTTTCTGTAACCTGTAATAAACTGCAGTTTCAGTTTTATTTATTTTAAAATATTTTGAAATTTCTCTTGAGATTTCTTATTTGACTACTGTGTTATCTAGAAATGTATTATTTAATCTCCAGATTATTTGGGGATTTTGCAGTTAATCTTTCTGTTAATTTCTAGTTTAATTCCATTGTGTTTTGAGAGCATATATTGTATGATTTGTGCTCTTTTAAATTTGTTAAGGTGTTTTTTATGGCCCAGAATATATTCTATCTTGATGAATGTTCCATGTGAGTTTGTGAAGAATATATTCTGCTGCTATTGGATGAAATAGTCTATAGATGTATTATATCAAGTCGATTGATGGTTTTCTTGAGTTCGACTTTGTCCTTACTGATTTCCTGCCTGCTGGATCTATCCATTTCTGATAAAGAAGTGTTAAGGTCTCCAACCCTAATAGTGGATTCATCTACTTCTCCTTGCAGTTCTATCAGGTTTTGCCTCACATGTTTTTGATACTCTGTTGTCAGGCTCATACACAGTCTCTTTTCAATGGTACATTTAGACCCCTGATGTTTAAAATGATTATTTATAGAGCTGGATTAACATATATCATGGTTGTTCCTGTTGTATATTTGTTATTCGTGTTCTTTGTTTCTATTTTTGTCTTCTCCTTTTCTGCCTTTTATGATTTTAATTAAGCATTTAACAATATTTCTTTCCTTTCTTAATGTATGAGTTATATTTCCTTTTTTTTACTTTTTTCAGTGGTTGCTCTAGAGTTTGTCATATGCATTTACAGCCAATCCAAGTCTTCTTTCAAATAATATGATACTGCTTCATAGGTAACATGATTACCTTTTCATAATAAAATAATTCTAATTCCTCCTTCCTATCCCTAATATCACATTGTTGTCATTCATTTTACTTATACATAAACATATATATGTATATATAATCAAATGCTGTTGTTGCTAGTATTATTTTGAATAAAACATTATCTATTGGATCAATGAAAAATAAGAAAAATAAAAATTTTTATTTTTTCTTAACTTATTCCTTCTCTGATGATCTTTTTTTTCTTGATGTAGATCCAAGTTTCTGGCCTATATATGTTTTCTTCTCTCTAAATAATCTTTTTAAACATTTCTTGCAAGGCAGATCTATTTACAACCCTTTCCCTCAATTTTTGTCTGAGAAAGTCTTTATTTCTCCTTTATTTTTGAAGGATAATTTTACAGGGCATAGAATTCTAGGTTGATGATTTTGTTTTGTTTTGTTTTTCTCTCTTAACACTTTCAGTATTTCAGACTACTCTCTTCTTGTTTGCATGGTTTCTGAGGAGAAGTTCAGATGTAATGAACTCCTCTATAGGTAAGGTGTTTTTTCATCTGACTTCCTTCAAAATTGTTGCTTTATCTTTGATTTTCTATAGTTTTAATATGATATGCTTAGGAGTAGTTTTTTGTTTGTTTGGGGTTTTTTTTTGTTTTGTTTTGTTTTTTTTTTTTGCATCAATCCTGCTTGATGTTCTCTGAGCTTCTTGGATCTGTGGTTTGGTGTCTAACATTAAGTGGGGGGAAATTCCCAGTCATTATGGCTTCAAGTATTTTTTATGTACCCTTTTGCTGTTTATGCTCCTTCTAGCATTCTCATCACATCTGATTACACCTTTTGTAGTTGTCCTGTAGTTCTTGGATATTCTATTCTCTTTTTTCTTTTCAGTTACTTTTCTCTTTACTTTTTAGTCTTGGTAGTTTCTACTGAGATATCGCCAAACTCAGAGATTCTTGCCTCAGTCTACTAATTAGCCCATCAAAAGTATTCTTCATTTCTCTTAACATTGTTTTTTTATCTCTAGTTTTTTTTAATTCTTTTTTTGAATTTCCATGTCTCAGCTTATATTTCCCATCTGTCCTTGCATGCCCTCTACTTTATTCCTTAGAGTCATTAGTATCTTTATCATTGTCTTGGTTCATTTGTGCTGCTATAACAGAATACCACAGATGAGATAATTTATACAGAACTGAAATTTATTTCTCACAACTCTGGAGGTTGAGAAGTCCAAGATCAAGTTGTTCGTATCCGGTGTCTGGTGCCTTCTTGCTGTGTCCTCCCATGGCAGAAGGCAGAAGAACAAGTGAGAATGAAAGTTGTATTCTTACATACTAGAAGAGTGAAAAAGAGAGACCCTACTCTTGCAAACCCTTTTGATACTGGCATTAATCCATTCATAAGGGCAGGGCCCTCATGACCTGAAAACCTTCCATTAGGCCCACCTATCAGTATCATTGCATCGAGGATTAAGTTTTCAATACAAGAGTTTTAGAGTGGACAAAAACATTTCAACTATAACAATTATAGTTGTTTTACATGGACACGGGGAGGGGAGCAACACACACTGGAGCCTGTTGGTGCATAGGGTGAGGGGAGGGAGACCATTAGGAAAAATAGCTAATGCATGCTGGGCTTAATACCTAGGTGATGGGTTGATAGATGCAGCAAACCACCATGGCACACATTTGCCCAAGTAACAAACCTGCACATCCTGCACATGTACTGGAACTTAAAGTAAAAATAGTAATTGAAAAAAAAAGGAATGGAAAAACCACAATTACTTTTGCCCCAACCTAATACTTGAATTCAGTTTAACAAAGTCTGACTTTGATTTTGACTTGAACTGTAGCATCACTTGTTCAATTTCAGGCACTGCTCAATTTACTTTTCTGAAATTAACCATTAGCAATATGTTTGATCTTGGGAAAGACAGGGTAATAAACATCACTTAGAGACACAGTTCAGCCTAAAAAAATAGTTGTTTAAATAGTTGTTTTATTCCCAGTCTAGTAATTCCAACATCCTTGCTATGTTTCAGTCTGGTTCTGATGCTAGCTCTGTGTCTTCAAACTGTGTTTTTTGCCCTTCAGTATGCCTTGTAATTTTTTTCCTGATAGCTGGGCATGATGTACTGGTCAAAAGGACTTGTCATAAATAGGCCTTTAGTAATCTCACGGTAGGTGTGGGGAGAGGGGAAACATTCTATAGTGCTGTGATTAGGTCTTTGTCTTTTAGTGAATCGATGCCTCTGGACTATGAACTTCACATGCGTTTCTCAGTTTCCCCTGCTTAGGAGGGACAGAATGGCTGGAGAGGGCTGGAGTAGGGTATTTGTCTTCTACTGCATGGAAGTATAGAGGGGGCTGAAATTGAGTATTTCACTTCCCCCAAGACACCTGGGCTCTGATAAAACCCCATCAAGTTAGGCTATAGTCAAATAGCAGATCTTGTTAAGGACAGATGAGGGATGAGCACGGTGGCTCACACCTGTAATCCCAGCACTTTGGGAAGCTGAGGTTGGTGGATCGGGAGGTCAGGAGTTCAAGACCAGCCTGTTCAAGATGGTGAAACTCTGTTTCTACTAAAAATACAAGAATTAACTGGGTGTGGTGGCGGATGCCTGTAATCCCAGCTACTCGGGAGGCTGAGGCAGGAGAATCACTTGAAACCAGGAGGCAGAGGTTGCAGTGAGCCAAGATCACGCCAATGCACTCTAGCTTGGGTGACAGCAAAACTCCACCTCAAAAAAAAAAAAAAAAAAAAAGAAAAGAAAAGAAATAACTGATTGGGGCCAGGCACAGTGGCTCACACCTGTAATCCCAGCACTTTGGGAGGCCGAGGCAGGTGGAGGACTTGAGGTGAGGAATGTAAGACCCACCTGGCCAACATGGCAAAACTCTGTCTCTACTAAAAATACAAAAATTATCCAGGCATGATGAGTTTGAGGCAGGAGAATCACTTGAACTCGGGAGGCGGAGGTTGCAGTGAGCTGAGATCATACCACTGCACTCCAGCCTGTGTGATAGAGCGAGGCTCCATCTCGAAGAAAATAAAAAAATATATAAAAAAAGAACACAATGGAAGAGAGTGCTGTATTGTATTTCAAGTGGTTTCTTTCCCCCTCCCACCCCGCTAGAAGCATTAGGGGAAGTTTTTCTCTGATATTCACTGTAATAACCCAGTAGAGCTCTAAGAGGCAAACCTCACAAAATGGCCCCCTACCTCCCCATGACTGGGGCGTGGGGGGGTTTAACTGTCAGATTTGTACACAACGAGTCTCTGGCAATTGGTCAATTATAATTCAGGTTTTCCTGCCCGGTTTTGGTCCCCACAGAGGTCTCTGCTCTGATAAGTTGTTTTCTATATCTACCTGTCTGTCTCTCCAGTTTCAGAAGCAGCAGTTTGCTCTGTGATCTCACTCTTACAGACCCAAGTCAGGTTGCTGAGTTTTCAGTTTGCTCAGCTTTCCACCTGTTATGATGAAGGGGCAGCTTCCAAGTTTGGCTTTAAATGCCAAACTGGAAACTGGACTTCCACAAACATTTTTGATCAGCCTGTGACAAGACAAACACAGGAAATGAGGGAAAGCATTTAGAGACCTGTATAGCATTTGACATTGCCACGGTACCAGAGTGTACCGTTTTGTATTTCATAGAATTAGCTTTCTAGCAGATTGGAAATTAGAAACAAAACAACAATAATAGCTGATAGAAGGAGAAGCATGGGACTGGGAGGCAGTCCAGAAAATGATGATTTGGGGTGAGAACGTTACTGTTTTTGCTGTTGTCTAGAAGGTGCCCATAGATCCTGGGGGAAAAGGTTGAATTCTCTGGGGTGCACAGGGAAGTGGTTTTCAGAGGAGATGTGATGGGGAGGGTCCAGCAGCCTAGGAGAGGGCACAGATTTCCCTTACCCCACCTACCTCACCCCTGCTGTTAGAGTCATCTTCCTAAAGTGAGATCTGATCATATTGTGCCCTTGCTTAAATGCTTTTTAAGGATTTTATTTTTTTGAGACAGAGTCTCACTGTGTCCCCAAGGCTGGAGTGTGGTGGCGCAAACTCAGTTCACTGCAACCTCTGCCTCCTGGATTCAAGTGATTCTCCTGCCTCAACCTCCCAAGTAGCTGGAATTACAGGAGCGCACCACCACGCCTGGCTAATTTTTGTATTTTTGATAGAGTTGAGATTTCACCATGTTGGTCACGCTGGTTTCAAACTCCTGACCTCAAGTGTTCTGCCCGTCTTGGCCTCCCAAAATGTGGGGATTACAGGTGGGAGCCACCGTGCCCTGCTGTTTAAATCCTTTAGAAACATCCTCCTGCACTTAAACAAATTTATAAGAAAAAAAAATCCCATCAAAAAGTGGGCAAAGGATATGAACAAACATTCTCAAAAGAAGACATTTATGCAGCCAATAAACATATGAAAGAGAGCTCAACATCACTGACCATTAGAGAAATGCAAATCAAAACCACACTGAGATACCCTCTCATGCCAGTCAGAATGGCAATTATTAAAAAGTCAAGAAACAATAGATGCTGGCGAGGCTGTGGAGAAATAGGAACACTCTTACACTGTTGGTGGGAATGTAAATAAGCTCAACCATTGTGGAAGACAGCGTGGTAATTCCTCAAGCATCTAGAACCAGAAATACCATTGACCCAACAATCCCATTACTGGGTATATACCCAAAGGATTATGTATCATTCTACTATCAAGACACATGCACATGTATGTGTCTTAATTTAATTTAGGAGAGCTAAATAATTAAACATGAGGCCAAAGTACATAAGAAAGCGGCAGCCTTTTATTGCAAACATGCACACACTCTCGGGTGAGGTTCTCCAGTCCTCAGGTATGGGGCCAGGGAAGTCGCACTGGCACTCTAGGGTGAGGTTCTCCGGCCCACGAAAACGGGGGTCGAAGAAGTCACACCACCTCCTGCCGGCCACGGACTTTTATGCATTGGTACTGGAAGGGGGAGGGCAGTGGGCGGGATAAGGGCATGATGGGGCGTCTCCGTAGGCGTGGCCCGGTAAGTTTCAATCTCTTTGGATTGACATCACCTGGCGCATGCTCGGTTGTCCTGCACATTCCCGCACCTGGAAGATGGTGATGAAGAACCCAGAAGCAATCGGGACTGTGCCATCTTATTCAGCTTCCTCCATTTTGGTCCCTTCTCCCTCACCCAAACAGTATGTTTACTGCAGCACTATTTACAACAGCAAAGACATGGAACCAACCCAAATGACCATCAATGGTAGACTAGATAAAGAAAATGTGGTACATGTACACCATGGAATACTATGCAGTCATAAAAAGGAATGAAATCGTGTCCTTTGCAGGGACATGGATGAATCTGGAAGCCATCGTCCTCAGCAAACTAACACAGGAACAGAAAACCAAACACCGCATGTTCTTATAAGTGGGAGGTGAACAATGAGAACACATTGTCACAGGGAGAGGAACATCACACATCAGGGCCTGTTGTGGGGTGAGGCGCAAGGGGAGGGAGAGTGTTAGGACAAATTGCTAATGCATGTGGGGCTTAAAACCTAGATGATGGGTTGATATGTGCAGCAAACCACCATGGCACACATATACCTATGTAACAAACCTGCATGTTCTGCATTTGTATCCTGGAACTTAAAGTAAAATCACAATAAAAATTAAAATTAAACAGAAACATCCTCCTGCCCTCCACTTCTCAACAGTGCCATTCACGAGGTCTTTCGCTGCCGGACTGGCAGACTATTCCAGCCTTGTTTCCCATCTCTTCAGCCTATGCACCCTTCTCTCCCAGAAGCTGCGTTTCTTAGGGTAGACCATGACATACATGACCCCCCCCACGCCTGTGGGTCTGCTGCGTCTTCCGTTTGGAGGGTCTTCCCTCGTCTCATCCTATTCTGATGAAATCCACACACCCTTTCACATCCTCCTCTTTGAGGCTTCCCTGCACTTGAGGTCAAATGCATGGGCAGGAACCAGGTGTTCAATCAATGTTGAGCCATCTAGGTGGCAACTACTTTGTCATTGCAATGCAAAGGCAGCCATAAACAAGTGCTCCAGTAGCATTTACAAAAACAGGCCGTAGGCTGGATTTAGTTTGCCAAGCCCTGTTCTAAAGGAGAGAAAAGGTCCCCTTTTTTTTGCCCTGTCACTGAAAAGGGAATGTGGAGCTGAAAAGGGAACTTTCAAATTCAACCACTCCTCTGATGACTTGATGGTTCTGAGTCTTCATTGGGTGTTTCACAACTGGCAAGTGGGGTGTGTTTTAGGCCTTTGTGATCTCCAAATAACACAGACCTCTGCATCTGGATGTCTTAAGGCTGAGGTGGGGGTAGGGAGGGGCGAACAGGGAAGAAGCTATTTAAAGCTGGGTTGGGGGGAGGTGCTTTCTAGGACAGAAACAGATTTGCTGGGGTTCCTGTCCTTCTCAGGGAGAGAGACTTAATTTTATTGATTGATTGATTGATTGATATTTCGAGACGGAGTCTTGCTCTGTTGCCCAGGCTAGAGTGCAGTGGCATGATCTCGGCTCACTGTAAACTCCACCTCCCAGGTTCAAGGGATTCTCCTGCCTCAGCCTCCCTCCGGAGCCACCATCCCTGGCTAATTTTTGTATTTTTAGTAGAGATGGGGTTTCGCCATGTTGACCAGGCTGGTCTCGAACTCCTGATCTCAAGTGATCCATCCACCTCGGCTTCCCAAAGTGCTGGGATTACAGGCATGAGCCACCATGTCCAGCCTGGGAGTTAACTTTAAAGCAAGCATTGGCCAACTTTTTCTATTAAGAGCTATATAGTGAATATTTTTGGCTTTGTGGCCCAGGCAATCTCTGTCACAGTTACTTTGTCACTGCATTGCAGAGGCAACCATAGACTAGAGGGTGTAACTATGCTCCAATGACACTTGTACAAGAGCGTTCCAATGACATTTACAAAACAGGCTGCAGACTGGATTTAGCTGACCGACACCTATTCTCAAGGAGAGAAGAATTCTCCTTCTTCTGCTCTGTCTCTAAACAGCCTTTCAAAGACCTCGCTAGGATTGCCTTTGGGGTTTTTAAATCCCCAGATCTGTTCTCCCCCAAAATGTCGTAAACAATGAATTATCTGCCCCGTCTTGCCAATTTATTGCAGAAGTCTGAAATGTCCTTCACTAGTGGAGTGGAAGATGTATGCACCCCCCCTTTTTTTTTTTTTTTTTTTAAGGCTGGCTACAGTGGCGAGTTCTCGGCTCACTGCAACCTCCACACCCAGGGTTTAAGCAATTTTCCTGCCTTAGCCTCTGGAGTAGCTGGGATTACAGGCATCAGCCACCACGCCTGGCTAATTTTTTGTATTTTTAGTAGAGACAGGGTTTCACCATGTTGGCCAGGCTGGTCTCGAACTCCTGACCTCAGATGATCTTCCCACCTCAGCCTCCCAAAGTGCTTGGATTACAGGAGTGAGCCACTGCGCACATTCTAAGCATTGTGTAAGTGCTTGTAAAATTTTTTACTCAGGTCTTTATGAGATAGACACATGAAGTTCTTCTAAAACCTCACCATAAAGCAATTTGGTAATGTCAGGAGTGCCCTGTGTTTCAGTGGGCTGTGTGAATTTTGGACTGGGAGAGTAAAGTTCAGCTGGTCATAAACTTGGATAAGGCTGGGCACAGTGGCTCACATCTGTAATCCCAGCATTTTGGGAGGCCAAGGCAGGCAGATCACTTGAGTCCAGGAGTTTGAGACCAGTCTGGCCAACACGGAGAACCCCGCCTCTACTAAAATACAAAAATTAGCCTGGTGTGGTGTCACACATGTGAAATCCCAGCTACTTGGGAGACTGAGGCAGGAGAATTGCTTGAATCTGGGAGGCAGAGGTTGCAGTGAGCCAAGATCGCACCATTGCCCAATGGGCGCATCTTGCCCAAACTGGGCAAGGGAGCAAGACTCCATCTCCAAATAAATAAATAAATAAAATAAACTGGGGTAAGGCTGGGGACTGAGAGGCTACCCATGTCCCTAGTATGGTTATGCTATCCACAATTCACAGCCTATGGGAAAAAACACAAAGGTTACTAACATATTTGAGTTAATAGAGTGGTGGACAGTATAGTAATGCATAAATTATGCCCATAGACATTAAACATTAAAGGCAAACATGCCCACTTCTATGGTGATATACTCTGCAAAATGCCCAAAGAGCCATGTAAATTAAAATCTAAAACAATGGAATCACTAAAACTCTGACATAACCTGTACCAGGCAAGGAGGTGAAGGAAGCTTGCTAACAATATAGGGAACTTTTTGTCACCTCCCTCTGCCCCCAAGGGGCTCCATGGAGGTCACCTGCTACCTTATTTCCCCAAAGCCACAAATCAGGACATCTTTTGTTAGCCTGGCTGAATGGGACTGCCTAGTAGTGAAGCTAGTGCTGGAGGAGCTGTGAGTCTGGGACTCTGACTTCATCCTTCTGATCTCCTGGTGCCATTTTGAATGTCTTCAGATTAGTCTTCTATTCTGAAACCTAACCAGAGCCAGATATTATTCACCCAGCATCTTTTCCTCCCAGATGCAGCCAAAATCAATGTGTGCATCATAGCTTTCAGCAGGTTGAGTTCCTCTAAAATTTCAAATTCCTCTCTTTCACTTTCCTTATATTTCACATCTCTAAATACCCCCAAGAAAAATTGATGATATACCTGTTATCGCCCATCTCTTTTTTATCTGACATCTGAATGCCTTGTAAATTATGTTTCCGTTCAACAATTTATTGAACATCTACTATAACTGTATGTTGTAAAACCGAGTAAGAGTGGTATAGAATATGATTTCATCATCACATGGATGCATAAACTGATTTATTTTCCTATAGACTCTTTTTATTGGAGTGTAGTGCATGTAAGTTAATAATTTTATACCTCTTTTCTCACCATTTATCTTTAGATATTTAGTTTTTCATTTTAAAAGTCCATTTTGAATAAATACACTGTCAGTTTTGAAGAGGACTGGTTTATCTTAGTTCATTCTAATGTTATGTACTTTTATGCTTGAATTATTTACTATGGGTTGGTTATTGACCTATTTTACTTGTTGTTTTATGGAACACATATTTTCAGTGGAGACAGTTAGGCTAAGCTATATTTATTTATACCACAGTACATTAACCATAAAACTATCTAACTACAGTGAAACGATGCTAATCTGAAACCCTCAGGGAATGGGTTATTCAAGATAGCCCAGTTTTCAGAATTAACATTAACTATTTGTGATGGAAATCTTTCTAAAATGGATTATACTTTCCCCTCTCATCTTGAAAGCATATCAAGTCTCATTTAACTTTGGTAATAACTCATCGTCATCAGTAAGAATTGGACTGTTCTCATGAAAGGACTTGGCCCTTTTGTTTTGTTTTAGTTATTTTGGTTTTTTATTTTCTGTTTAGCTCTCATTAGCGTTTCTTGGAAGCTTTCTGTTTCTTCAATTGCTGTCAGCTGTATTTCTCATAGGCTCTACCTGTGGGCCTTGCCCTGCCCTTCAAAGTGCTGCTTTTATGCTTCTGTGGACTGGGAGACCAGGTAGTGGAGCTTATTAGAAGATAGCCAGCATGAAAAAGGGCTTCCAGAGCCCACTAATGGGCCAGATGCCACAGTTGTATATGAACTTGCAAGCAAGTCTTTTCTCAGTTCTCTGTGTATTTTAGCCAATTGGGTGTTAAAATGAGGGGCATCTGCTCTAACCCCCTCCTTTGACATCCTGCCCCACTTCACAGAGTTCTGCAGAGGCTGATTCTAACCAGGATAGGTGAGCCATCAGGCCTCGAGTCTGGGAACTAAGGGAAATAGTTGAATACACCTTAGAAAATAAAATTGAAGCAGGCCTCATTTTAAGTTTATGGTTTATTAAATGACACCTATATTGAGATAATATCCTGTTAATTCCCCTTCTCTTCTTTATCCTATTGCTCCCCCCCCCTTTTTTTTTAAATAAACTCTAAATATATCTTCTTTTGACTTGTAATTTACTGGGACTAAAGCTAAAGCCTTAATTTTTTATTTTTTATTTTTTTGAGACAGAGTCTCGCTCTGTCACCCAGGCTGGGGCGCAATGGTACAATCTCGGCTCACTGCAACCTCCATCTCCCAGATTCGAGTGATTCTCATGCATCAGCTTCCCAAGTAGCTGGGATTACAGGTGCGTACTACCATGCCTGGCTATTTTTTGTATTTTTAGTAGAGACAGGGTTTTGCCATGTTGTCCAGGCTGATCTTGAACTCCCGACCACAAGTGATCCGCCTGCCTCAGCCTCCCAAAGTGCTGGAATTAACAGGCATGAGCCACTGCACTCAGCCTAAAGCCTTAATTCTAAAACAGCATCTCTAGTGAAAATTGCAGAGTCCACAATTATTCTAACCTTTCTCTTTTTGTTAGGCACATTGTTATGGATTCACTGCATATGTTTTTTACTTTAGGTACTTTGCACAGTAACATGAGAAATGCTTTGTTAAATGGCAGGTAAACGTTAGCCTGGAAGCCTTGGGTATCTTACATTTACATGCTGCTTTACAACTTCTGCAGCAGCTTCATCTTTTCTCACTGGACCTTGAGAACAATGCAGAGATTACATTGTCCCCCGTGTCAGAGCCAGGAGATCAGGGGTGCAGAGGTGTGGAGTGACCCATCCTAGATCACACCACTGTTCGCACTCTCAAGTTTGAGCTCAGATCCTCTGCTTCCAAGGTTGGTGGAGTTTTCTCACTGGCTTCATGTACTGGTATTGGTGGGATAATAGGTGAGACTTAGTTCTGACTGTGTAGATTGGGGCTGCCAACCCCTGTGAGTACATGGAGTGTCAGGTCACAAGGAGGGGAACTTGATGGGCATGTGATCCTGAGGGGGTCCATGTCTCATCATCTGTGGCTAGTCGTCATCCTGCTGCTGCAGCTGGAGATGGGTGGAGACTGTCTGGGATTTGATGACCAACTCCAACTGGTTAGCTTGGTGCAATAACTGGGGACCCTGATACTAAATATAGTGACTTTAATTATAACCGTCTCATGTTTTTAGAGAACTGGGTGTTGTTTTGTTTAGTTGTGTTTTGGCCACATATTAGAAGTCAGTTAAATTCTGGTCCATTTCTTCATATAAAAAATATCTGTGCCACTGGTATTCAAAGCATAAGTTTTCTTTATTTTGATTTATTTATTTATTTATTTTTGAGATAGAGTCTTGCTCTATCACGCAGGCTAGAGTATAGTGCAATCTCGGCTCACTGCAACCTCTGCCTCCACAGTTGAAGCAATTCTCCTGCTTCAGCCTCCCAAGTAGCTGGGATTGCAGGTGTGCACCACTATGTCCGGCTAATTTTTGTATTTTTAGTAGAGATGAGGTTTTACTACATTGGCCAGGCTGGTCTTGAACTCCCAACCTCATGATCCACCCGCCTCGGCCTCCCAAAGTGCTGGGATTAGAGGCATGAGCCACCATGCTTGGCCAATTTTGACTTTTTGATTTTAAAATATAGCCGTTTTTTGGGCTGGGAAAAAAAAAGGTCTTTGGCAAAAATAATTTGTATAACTGGATGTAATACGTCTTTTAGAAATTCTATGGCTTATTGTTTTAAGAATTATTTTATAAGATATATTAAGCTGTTGTTTCTAAAGGTCTATTAAGATATTACCTTCCATATAGATTAATATTTAAATAAACCTTAAATAAATTTTTATTTTTATTTTCATTTATATGTGAGTGTGTGTATTTGCTGATTGACTGGAGATTACTTCCGGAAAAGTCAACTCAACCTCAGAATTCTAATATGTTCTCTTTACCCAGTTAAGTTTTTTTTTTTAATCAGAAATTTAGGCTGATTTATTTATTTAACCGACTGGTGCTATCCAGTTAGTCCTATAATTAAAAATTCATTTCTCAAAGATGTTACTAAAATCTTAGAAATATTAAAGTTTTAACCCTAAAGATGGGTATGGAAGTGATTAAATTTTCCCTATTATTTTTTTCTCTCTCTCCCAGCGTGATTAATTTCACTTTCTGTGTCTTAGTCCATGAGCCCTAATGCTTCTGCTGAGATTCCTAATTCAGTGAAACCTGTTTAGGGGATCATCTCTGTTAGGCAGACAGCTGCTGAAAAGGCATTCACTTTCCGAGCATGGAGTTTAGATTATGGCCAATCAAGACTCTGGGCTGGAAGAACACCTGTCAGAGACGTTTTTCTACAAGGAGATGGTCTCTTTAATCAGATTTCATTGTACTTCAGAAAAAGGTTTATTTTAAAATGTGAGTAAAATGGCATCTGCTTTTATAATTCATCCTTTTCAGCTGAAACACCAATTTAGAGCTTATTTATGACATTGTTCTATGGTGAAACGAGAAACTGCCACAAAGCATTTGAAAAGGAAGGGCTTTCCCAGGCATCCGATTTGTAATTTTCTTTTGTGAAAAAAATATAAAATTTTTTTTGAACTTTCCTACGTGAATATAATTAACAATAGTAATTCCTGTGAACAAACTTTCAAAACATTTAAGCTAAATTGTGAAAACATGTAATGAAACCTGGGAAACTTCCCTATTTTGAAATATGTTGCATTTATCTGTGAACAATGCAAAGTATTATTGATACTGATTGGTGTTTGGAGAAACTACAGTCGACTTTCAACTCGGCTCTAATTAGAGGCACCGTGACGTACATAAAATGCAGGTACTTACTCACATCTGCAGACTCTATTGAGTGTAACTATTAGAAGACAAACTTCATTTTGCAAACTAATTTAATGGTATAACAGTGTGCAGACCAGAATATCAGTTAATTTTCAAAACATTTTATTTTATACCAATTAGCTCAGGTCCTGGAGGGCAAAATGACAAGAGGTTACTCGTTCACTATGTATTTAATTAATTGAAAAATGCTCAAATTGCTTTTACAGTTGTTATTAAAAAGTAGAATCAGTGTTGCCAGTGCTCAACCATAATTGGAACCCCAGGGAATTAAATATTTAGCATTAGTAATGTAACAGCACTTAGGACACAAATTTCTATTTTCGTAATGAAAGCTATACACTGTGAGTGCAAGCGGCTGAAACGACAGCTGTGACAAGTGAAATGGCCTGGGATATTTCAATAAGACACCTCATTGGACAGCAAGTCTTACCACATTACTCGTTTGTAAGAGATCTGCAAGTTTAATTCCCAATAGAAACCCGTTACCCAAGTATTTAGATTTCTAATTGCATGCAGGATGAACAGTTGGGCAAATGTCTTGCCATAAGTGGCTAAAATGTATAGTGCTTGCTAAATAATCCTATATAAGTTCATGCCTTTGTCAATTTAAAAATAGTGAGACTGTCAGGGGATAAAGATCTTGTTTGTTTTAAGTTTAATTACATTTTAAGCATAAATGCTTTCAGTGCTACAATGAGAAAAGTTGGATATTGGGCTCTAATGAGCTGCAGGGGTAGACGGCTAGAGACCCTAAGGGATTCACTCCGTAAATTAACTGGATAAAAGTACTTGGTTAGGATATAGTTGATGGCTGAACTGTTCTTAAAACCCAGCTATAGAGCTGTCTCTCACTCCTGTTTTCATTCTAAACAGGCCCTGTAGAGACTTAAATAGCCTCCTGTTACAACTGTTCAACTTGTCAAAATGTATTATATTACTCCACTAATAAATAGTATTAAAGGGTATTTGACTGCATTTATCGTTTTCAGAGGGGATCAGGTTGATAAACACAACTGGTATACATTGGCCTTATTTTAATTTGTTTATGTCACCTAAGTAATATTGAAGGTACACGGTTTGAATGTGCAAACATTACTTTCCTGGAGATGTAAAACTTACAAATATTATGTACAATGGAAGCAATTAATGAAGGCTATTAGAGAATTGTTATCCTTGAAAGATGTATGACTTTGACATTTTAGCTCTCATTCAAAGTATTAGAAACCCCATAGCTAAACTAACATTCTTTGAAGCATGACTGGACTAATTCCTTTGCCAATCATTTTATATCTTTTGGAAAAAAAGTTATAGGATACATTGATTTCATAATTTTCTTTTGCTTACCATTGTCCCTGTATCAGTTTTTGAGAATTTATTTATCATTTCTTTTCTATTTTATTTTTTGTATTTTTCAAAGCAATACATGGACTGGGCACGGCGGCCCGCGCCTGTAATCCCAGCACTTTGGGAGGCCGAGGCCAGTGGATCACTTGAGGTCAGGAGTTCAAAACCAGCTGGGCCAACATGGCAAAGCCCTGTCTCTACTAAAAATGCAAAAATTAGCTGGGCGTGGTGGCATGCACCTGTAATTCCAGCTACTTGGGAAGCTGAGACATCAGAAGCACTTGAACCTGGCGGGCAAAGGTTACAGTGAGCCAAGATTGCACCACTGCACTCCAGCCTGGGCAATAAAGTGAGACTCTATCTCAAAAAACAAAAACAAAACAATACATGCTTACATTAAAAGAAAAAATAGAGAAGAAGAATGTAGGCTGGGTGTGGGGCTCACTCTTGTAATCCTGACATTTTGGGAGGCTGAGTCAGGTGGAACACCTGAGGTCAGGAGTTTGAGACAAGCCTGGCCAAGATGGTGAAACTCTGTACTAAAAATACAAGAAATTAGCCAGGCATAGTGGCAGGTGCCTGTAATCCCAGCTATGTGGGAGGCTGAGGCAGGACAATTGTTTGAACCCAGGAGGCAGAAATTGCAGTGAGCCGAGATTGTGCCACTGCACTCCAGCCTGGGCAACAAGAGCAAAACTCCGTCTCAAAAAAAAAAAAAAAAAAAAATTGTAGTTTATTTGATAAAGTCTCCCTCTCCCTTTGACTCTCTCGCCTGTCCTACTTCCCTGCCTGGTGGTCACTTTTGCTAACAATTTGAAGGAGTCCTTTTGTAACATGTTCCGTGCATATTCTACATAGGAACATATGGGTGTATTATATGTATATATTACATATATCATATTAGTATTATTCCATAGAAGTCTGTGACTTGCTTTTTTTTTCACTTTTTATTTTATTTGTTTATTTTATTTTTTTTCTGAGATGGGTCTCACTCTGTTGCCCAGGCTGGAGTGCAATGGTGCCATCTCAGCCCACTGCAACCTCTGCCTCACGGGTTCAAGCGATTCTCCTGCCTCAGCCTCCCAAGTAGCTGGGATTACAGATGCCCGCCAACACACTTGGCTAATTTTTGTATTTTTAGTGGAGATGCGATTTCACCATGTTGTTCAGGATGGTCTCGATCTCTTGACCTTGTGATCCGCCCACCTTAGCCTCCCAAAATGGTGGGATTACAGGCCTGAGCCACTGTGCCCGGCTTTTCACTTATTTTATTACAGACATGTTCCTCTATAGGTGCTCAAGATCATTCTTATTGTATTTAATAGCTATTTATTATCTCTATTTTGGAGGTAAAAAATTTACTTATTTCCTATCCATGTCCTTTAAAGCCATATATCCAGTTTTCGTTTTGGCAAATAATGCCATGGGGAATTTTGTTTTTTTGTTTTTTTTTTAAGACAGAGTCTCACTCTGTCACCCAGGCTGGAGTGCAGCAGTGCCACCTCGGCTTACTGCAACCTCTGCCTCTCAGGCTCAAAGAAATTTTCCCCCCTCAGCCTCCAGAGTAGCTAGGACCACAGATGCATGCCATCACGCCTGACTAATTTTTTTGCATTTCTGGTAGAGACAGGGTTTCATCATGTTGCCCAGGCTGGTCTTGAACTCTTGAGCTCAAGTGATTCACCTGCCTCTGCTTCCCAAAGTGCTGGAATTACAGGCGTGAGCCACGGCACCCGGTGGCCCATGGGGAATTTGTGAGTGTGCTAAGCGTGTGAGCTTGCAGCACATGTTTGTATATACATCTTTGTGTATATGTCATAATACAATATTGAATTGCCATCTATTGATTACTCTATGCCATGCATTATTCAAAACACCTTTACATGTATTAACTTATTCTATCTTTGCAATAAATAATTAAGAGGTATTATTATCCCTATTTTCCATATAGGGAAACTGAGGTACAGGGTTTAGCTCGTCCAAGGCTCCACGGTGAGTAATCAGCAGACCCAGGAGGTTTGGCACACCAGAATCTGAGCTCTTAGGTAACAAAATGTGCCTACAGAAATACCTGTTTTTTCCCTTGTAATTTGCCATTCCTCATTAGTGAGTTTGAATGTGATTTCACATATGTGTTGCCATTACATTTCTTCTTCTGAGAATCATCCTGTTTATGTTTTTTGTTCATTTTCCCATATTGCTGAGTTCTCATCAGATTACAAAAGATCTTTATTAATTACGGCTACTAACTCTTTGTTATACTTTATCAAATATTTTTTCTCAGCCTCTTATATTTTGACTTTGAATTGAATATTATCTAGTTTTGCTTTATGGATTGCAGTGTAAGAAACGCACACCCAAAATTACTAGTATATTTTCCTACATTTTTTGCCTACTACTTTTAATTTTTTTTGAAGTTTTGATCTTTAAACCCCATGGGATTTATTTGATTGTGTGGTATGACATAAAGATCAAATCTTTTATTTCCAGTAACACCCACAGTTTCCTCTTATACATTGTCCATTCTTTTTCCTCCATGGCTTGAAATATGACCTTTGTCTAATGCTATATCCTGCCTATATATGTCTCTGAATTGCCAGGGTTTTTGTTTGTTTGTTTGTTTGTTTGTTTTTGGTAATGTTTCATTTGCCTAATCCTACAACATCAACTTTTTTATCATTATAACATAAAAGTAAGTTTAAGTCTTTATAGCTTTTTAAAAAATGCTCACTATCAGGTACTCTTAATTTTAAATTATAAAAGTAATACACATTTCTAAGTTAACAAATACAAACAGTTTAGGAAGCTCTAGTTGTGGTAGGCAGAATAATGACCGTCCAGAGATGTCCTTATCCCAATTTCCAGAAGCTGAATATGTTGCATTACACAGCAAAAGGTGATTAAGACGGCAGATGTACTTAAAGTCACTAATTAGCTGACTGTAAAATAGGGAGATTACCCTGGATTATCTAGGTGAACTGAGTGTAATCACAAGGGTCCTCAAATGTGGAAGAAGGAGGCAGAAGATGCAGTACAGGAGTGACACAACACGAAGACTGAGCATTGCTGGCTTCAGAGTTGAAGGAATGGAATCACCAGTCAAGGAATGTGGGCAGCATTTAGACACTTGGAAGAGGCAAGAAAAGAAGTTCTCCTCTAGAACCTCCAGAAAAGAACCACACACTGCTGACACCTAGATTTTTGCCCAGTAAGACCTAATTCAGACTTTGGACCAGAGCTGTAAAATAAATTTATGTCACTTCAACTGCCAAGTTTGTGGTGCTTTGTTATAGCAGCAATGGAAAACTTATACAAAGGTGAAAAGTAAAAATCCTCCTCCCCATTCTCTACACCCTCTCCCCTCCAGTCCAAGTCCGCTCCTGGCAGTAACAACTGTGAACAGGCTTTGGGGTGTGGGGTGTTACCAGAATGGGGTCCTGATCCAGACCCCGAAAGAGGGTTCCTGGATTAAGCACAAGAAATAATTCAGGGCAAGTCCATAGAGTAAAGTGAAAGCAAGTTTATTAAGAAAGTAAAGGAATAAAACAATGGCTACACCATAGGCAGAGCAGCAGTGTGGGCTGCTCAACTAAGGATACTTACAATTATTTCTTGATAATACACTAAACAAGGGGTGGCTTATTCATGTGTTTTCTGGGAAAGCGGTGGGCAATTCCTGGAACTGATCATATAGGGTAACTTTCTGACGTTGCCATGGTGCTTGTAAACTCTTATGACACTGGTGGAAGTGTCTCTTAGCATGCTAATATATTATAATTAGCACATAATGAGCAGCGAGGATGACCAGAAGTCACTTTTGTCGCCATCTTGGTTTTGGTGGGATTTGGCCAGCTTTTTTACCATATGCTGTTTTATCAGCAAGGTCTTTGTGACCTGTGTCTTGTGCCAACCTCCTACCTCATAGTGTAACAGAATGCCTAACCTTCTGAAAATGCAACCCAGTGGATTTCCACCTCATTTTACCCAGACTGTATTCAAGATGGAGTCACTCTGGTTCAAACACCTCTGACAGAGGGAGGGAAATGTCTTTGCAGAATTGTGACTCTGTAGGCATTTTTGTAATGTGTTTTGATATTTATTAAGGCAAGTCTCCTGTTTTTAACTTTTAAAAAATTTTAACTTCTCACACATTTACATTTTCAGATGAAGATGAGAATCAGTTTGCAAATCCCATTTTAAAATTTCTTCAGGATTTTGATTGGGAATACATTGAATTTATAGATTGATTTAGGGGAAAGCACATTATCTTGCTAATCTTGGCTCAAAATACCTCACAATAATGGCTAACACATATTTGTTGAATGAATGAATATGTATTTTATTTTGTTTTTGGAGAAGAGAGGAAGGGAGTCTATTTGAATTATTTTTAAAATATTTAGTATTTTATTAAAATACTAAATCCATTTCATTTGGATTTTCAATTTATCACTGTAAAGTTCTACATAATATTTTTATTTAAAAATCTTTCCCAAGGCCAGGTGTGGTGGCTTCCACCTCTAATCCCAGCACTTTGGGAAGCTGAGGCGGGTGGATTGCTTGAGGTCAGCAGTTTAAGACCAGTCTGGCCAATATGGTGAAACCCTGTCTCTGCTAAAAATACAAAAATTAGCTAGGCGTGGTGGTGGGTGCCTATAGTCTCAGCAACTCAGGAGGCTGAGGCATCAGAATCACTTGTACCCAGGAGGCGGAGGTTGCTGTGAGCGGAGATCATGCCGCTGCACTCCAGCCGGGGGGACAGAGTGAGACCCTATCTCAAAAAATAAAATTAAATAAAAATAAAAATATTTTCCTTATCTGTAATTGTATCCACTTTCTTAATCCAAATGTGGTTTAACTTGGTTTCTCCACTTCTTCTCTTTGTCACACTTGCCACACTTTTATTTTATTGATGTTTTCAGTTTTTTTAAAAAAGTTTTGTTTTCATTGATATTTCTTTTGTTCTCCTTTTTATTTGTAGGGGAGAAAACGTAATATCCATTCCTTCTACCCCTCATCACCAGGTTCATGGCTAAGGCCTTTATGACAAAAGACAGGTTAACAAGGGAAGAGCTTACAAAATTATTTAATATAAGTTTAACATTGCATGGGGAGCTTCAGAAGTGAAGACCCAAAGAAATAGGGAAATCTATGTGTTTTTGTGCTTAGGTTTGTTGAAGAACGGACAGTCCTTGCAGAAGCATGATTGGAGGATGGAAGAGTATTGATGCAGGACTCTCCTTAGTTCAGCTAAAAATGGGGTCCTTGTAACATGGCCATGAAATGTTAGGGTTGAGACACTTTGAAGGGTGAGAAAAATTGAATTTATTGGGCAAAAAGGAAACAAAGGAGAAACTGGGACCCTCAGCAGAGCGGAAGTCCTGCTAGCATATGCCTCCGCCTCGCAGATTGAATCCCAGCTTCCACCCAGGAAGAGGAGGAGTCAGGCTCCTCCCCACTGCAAACCTTGCAAACTTCAGGGGCCTTCACCCCCGTGTGCTTTCCTCCCAGTGTGCAGGCTGGTGAGAGGCTCTCCGGGGACCCTTTTATACTTGGCTGACTCAGTATGACCTAGTGGTCACAAACTTGAGTGGGGGACTTAGCAAGGCCTGTTTGTTCAGATTCTTCCTGGCATTCCCGTGTGACATTCCTTCCCTCTGAGTATAGGGCAAGACACCTGTCACATAAGGGTCTCTCCTGAAAACGCTTATGTGACAGCTGTCTTGCCCTTTACCCAGAGGGCATCCTTATTCAAGGAGGGAGAAAGTCAGAGAGTGACATTTTCAGGTTTTATGGTCTGCTTCAGGGAAGAAGGGTGAGAAGGACCTTCCTGCTCCTGCTGTTTTCTCATTTCCAAGGTGTTAAATTTTGGAGTTGTGTGTCCTGAGCCCCATCATATACAAATTCTTCCTTTTACTTCGTTTTAGTTGATGTGTTTGACCTTTCGCTGAGTTTTCTGGCTGAATGCATAGTTGCTGTTGTTTTTCATGTTGCTTGATTTTTAATAAGTACGTTTTGGCTATAAATTATCCTCTAAGTTTAGTTTTGGCTGTGTCTACTAGTTGTTCTATGTATTGTTTTTACTGTTTTTCATAACTGAATAGTCCATAATTTTGTACTTTTTTCTAATCAAAGAGTTATCTTGAAAAGAGAATTTTTAAAAACAATCTAAGTGGCTAGAGTAATGTCTTGTAGAGGCAGAGGCATAGATAGAAGAGGAGGAGAAAGCTATGATTTATTATTCATTTCTAGCTTTTTTTTTTTCATTATAGCCAGAGAATGGAGCCTGTATGATTTCCCCTTTGGATAATATACTGAGATTTCCTTTGTGGTTAAAAACATAGTTAATGTGTAAATATTTCATACATGTTTAACAAGAATGTGTATTTTCTCTTTAGGAAATGTATCTTAAGTCCACTTATTAAATCAAGCTTGTTAATTTTGTGTTTCAAATGCTCTTCTTTCTTTCTCCTTTCCTTCCTTCCTTCCTTCCTTCCTTCCCTCCTTCCTACCTTCCTCCTTCCCTCCCTCCCTCCCTTCTTTCTTTTCTTTTATCTCTTCTCTTCTCTTCTCTTCTTTCTCTCTCTCTGTCTCTCTCTCTCTGTCTGTCTCACAGAGTCTCCCTCTGTTATCGAGGAAGCTGGAGTTCAGTTATCTGATCATAGCTCACTGCAGCCTTGACTTCCTGGGCTCAAGTGATCCTCCCTCCTTGGCCTCCCGAATACCTGGGATCACAAGTGCATGCCACCATGCCCAGCTAATTTTTGTATATTTGGTGGGGGTAAGGTTTTGCCATGTTGCCTGGGCTGGTCTTGAACTTCTGGGCTCAAGCAATCCACCTGCCTATGCCTCCCAAAGTGCTGGGATTATAGGCGTGAGCCACCGTGCCTGGCCTCCTCTACATTCTTATTTTCCATATGCCTCACTTGCGAGTCTCTGAGAGCTTGTAGTTTTCAAAAGTTCTCCTGAATTTTCAATAAGTTGTTTACGTATTGGTGCTTTTCTTTTTCATGGAATAAAGGTCTAAATCTGCTATATCTTCTTAGTGGGTTGTACCATTAATTGATGTAAAATGCCCCCTTTGTTCCCTTTGATTACAGTAGGAATCCTTCACTCCAGGGCGGCACTTCTTCCTGTGAGACTAACAGCCAGAGCTGCCTTGTGATTCTTTTCCTCGCTGTCTTTTGAAGAGTGTAATTGTATCACATTTTTCTGGCTTTCACCCTGCCTTAGCCCGCAAGCAGTGAGCTTTCCCTAAGCACATTTCTCCATGTTTGGAGAGAGATTTTCAGCTACAAACACAGCAGCTATAATCCACTGTACCCACCACTGCGAGTGGTGGGATCCAACAGACAGGCTGGCAAGAGGGTGAACCCATAGGGTACCAAGTTGAGGCACTTGCTTTCAGGGTGGTGCAGGTCTCCCTGAATTTTGCATTCTAGGCACCTTGCCCTAGTCCCCACCCTCACCTGCTCACCCCAGGCCCAACCCTGCTAACGAAGTTCATTGTCCTACAAGGTATGCCTTTCAGTGACCTTGAGAAATAGCTCATCTCACTCTGGTTCTTTCATATTTGTCATCTCTGAGTTTGCTTTCTCTACTGCATTAAGAAATCCACTTCATTTCTTTCTTTCTTTTCTTTTTTTTTTTTCTTGAGACAGGGTCTCACTCTGTAACCCAGGCTGGAGTTCAGTGGCTCAATCTCGGCTCTCTGCAACCTCTGCCTCCCAGGCTCAAGTGATCCTCCTGCCGCAACCTCCTGAATAGCTGAGACCATAGGCATGCACCATCACACCGGCTATATATATATATACACACACACACACACACACATATCTATCTATCTATATATATACACATATATATACATATATACACACACATATATATACATATATATACACACATATATATACACAAACATATATATATATATATTTAGTAGAGACAGGGTTTCACCATGTTACCCAGGCTTGTCTCCAACTCCTGACCTCAAGTGATCCGCCTGCCTTGGACTTCCAAAGTGCTGGGATTACAGACATGAGCCACCACACCCAGCTCAGCTTCATTTCAACAATACACAACCTGTTTGAGTTGTGTTTTACTCTGATGTTTCAATTAAGCTATTAATTTTTCTTTTTGCTTTTTATTTTCATCAAGATAACAATGATGAAATAATTGACAATGAAACAGCATTAAGAGGCTTATAAAGAAAAGAGAAGGTCTTTGCCTCACTCTTCTTTACCCCTTCTCTACTCTTCAGAGGCAACCCTTTAAAAATGTCTCAGGGTTTCTTCTGTCATTTGCCTTCACATTTCTAAATACTACGATTACTGCTATTTTTTTAGTTTTCAATTATGGCTACATCAATAATGGATATATTTTATTGACTTTCATTGACGACATGAATCTATAACTTCATTACTTTACCATTCCTATTGCTCCAATATAGGGATTCCAAAATAATTTTGGAATTTAGTATTAATTTCCGATATAATAAATTCCAATATAATTCTTGGTTAAATGAGTATTCAGTATGAAGATTATTATTATGCCTGTAAATACAATGTACTACTGGGAAAAATAATGCACCTGAACTTCCCTAATTATTTTTTAAAAATTTTTTGAAGATAATAATGACCTTTTTTTTATATTTGATTAGTTCCATATGCTCCATCAAACCCATCCTCGATATTCTATCAAGATTTTATAAACAGTTATATGTATCAGGGCATAATTTATCAATTCTCTTTTGGTTATTTGGTTTTTCTTTTCTAAAGAACTCTCTCCAGGAAATTTATTTTTATCCTTCTCTAATTTGGATCAATTGCATTTTACTTTGTCACCTAGCTGCCATCCTGAAATTTATTTTTGTGTTTTCCCGTGTTGGAGTCCCTGTTTTCTTGGTTTCATGTCTTTCTGTCTCTCTTGTTTCTCATGTTCATGGAGCTCATCCTTCCATAGTTTTCTAAAGAAGTATGCACAGAAATAAAATATCTTCATCTGAAAATGTCTGCACTGTCAGTATCACACTTTTCCAAGGGTCCATCTTATACCCTGATTTTTCCTGTTCTGTAACAGCCTGTTTTTGTTTCATAGATACAGTATATTCTTTTATTTATCTGAAGTTTTAT